>NC_050576.1:205358388-205615888 GCF_011100635.1 Trichosurus vulpecula | reverse complement strand
TTCGTTTATTGTTTTGTCATAACTTAGGAATGCAACTTGTGATAACATTTTAACATGTATATTACCTCTATTAATTTGACATATTCAGGGACCAATCATGACTATTTCTTCAGTAGTAGAACATCAGTCATCCTTGAAGAAATGAACCGCCATTTGTAGTAATGTTCAAGTTGACACTGGCCCCTTGCTGTTCCTCACACAAGAAACTTCATCTCTTGATTCCAACCATTTTCACCAACTATTTGCCATGTCTACAATTCTCTGCCTTTCCAACTCCCTCTTCTAGCTTTCCTGGTTTCCTTAAAGGACCAGTTAAAGTCCCAACTTGTACAAGAAGCCCTTCCCCATTTTCCATAACACTGGTATTGTCTCTCTGAAATTTCCTCCTATTTACTGCACACACACACACACGCGCGCGCGCACACACACACACACACACACACAAACTTCTCTGTATGTGTATCTATATATCAAGATACATCTGCATATCTATCTACATTGTATGTAATGATTTTCATGTCGTCTTCCCTCTTAAACTGTAAGTCTCTTGAGATGAAGATTTTTTTTTCTTTTTGTCTTTTTTTTGGTCTTTCTTTTTATCCCAGCACTTAGCACAGAGTCAGTACTTATTAAAAAATTTTGATTTGTCTTACAGTGCTTTATAATAGATTGATATGCTTTTTAAACTTGGACATAGGGACCTTGAGATTATTTATCTAAAACCAGTAGTCGGCTCAGGTCATATATGACTTAATAAACAACATTTGTGGGGGGCAGAGCCAAGATGGCGGCTGGTAAGCATGGACTAGAGTGAGCTCCGTACCCGAGTCCCTCCAAAAACCTATAAAAAAGGGCTCTGAACCAATTCTAGAACGGCAGAACCCACAGAACAGCAGAGGGAAGCAGGGCTCCAGCCCAGGACAGCCCGGATGGTCTCTGGGTGAGCTCTATTCCACACGGAGCTGGGAGCTGGGAGCTGGGAGCTGGGAACGGAGTGGAGCAGAGCCCAGCCTGAGCGGCGTGGACGATCCAGACCAGAAGCCTGGCGGAGGGGGCCCTAGCGCCCTGAATATGTGAGCTGCGGCAGTTACCAGACCCCTCGACCCACAAACACCAAAGACTGCGGAGAAGGTTAGTGGGAAAAGCTGCGGGAGTGGAAGGAGTTCCTGGTTCAGCTTCCAGTCCCGGGGGCAGCGGAGGTGGGGCAGCTACAGCTGTTGTTACTTCCGGCTCCAGGCCCACCTGGTGGGAGGAATTAAGTGGCGGATCACAGCAGGGGTGCACAGCCTGCCAAAGATCTGAGCCCAGTCTGGACTGGGGGTCCCTGGGGAAGGAGGAGTGCGGCTCTGACAGAGCTGGCACCTCCCCCCCAAACGTAGAACATAGAACTCTGTAATCTACAAGCAGTCATACCCCACTGAAAAACTCAAGGGTCAAGTTAGTTGGTTGGGAATATGGCCAGGACGCGAAAACGCGCCCAGATTCAGTCTCAGACTTTGGATTCTTTCTTTGGTGACAAAGAAGACCAAAACATACAGCCTAAAGAAGACAGCAAAGTCATAGAGCCTACAACCAAAGCCTCCAAGAAAAACATGAACTGGCCCCAGACCATAGAAGAACTCAAAAAGGATTTGGAAAAGCAAGTTAGAGAAGTAGAGGAAAAATTGGGAAGAGAAATAAGAAGGATGCGAGAAAACCATGAAAAACAAGTCAATGACTTGCTAAAGGAGACCCAAAAAAATACTGAAAAATACACTGAAGAAAACAACACCTTAAAAAATAGACTAACTCAAATGGCAAAAGAGCTCCAAAAAGCCAATGAGGAGAAGAATTCCTTGAAAGGCAGAATTAGCCAAATGGAAAAGGAGGTCCAAAAGACCACTGAAGAAAATACTACTTTAAAAATTAGATTGGAGCAAGTGGAAGCTAGTGACTTTATGAGAAATCAGGATATTATAAAACAGAACCAGAGGAATGAAAAAATGGAAGACAATGTGAAATATCTCCTTGGAAAAACCACTGACCTGGAAAATAGATCCAGGAGAGATAATTTAAAAATTATTGGACTACCTGAAAGCCATGATCAAAAAAAGAGCCTAGATACCATCTTTCAGGAAATTATCAAGGAGAACTGCCCTGATATTCTAGAGCCACAGGGCAAAATAGAAATTGAAAGAATCCATCGATCGCCTCCGCAAATAGATCCCAAAAAGAAATCTCCTAGGAATATTGTTGCCAAATTCCAGAGCTCCCAGATCAAGGAGAAAATACTGCAAGCAGCCAGAAAGAAACAATTTGAATATTGTGGAAACCCAATCAGAATAACCCAAGACCTGGCAGCTTCTACATTAAGAGATCGAAGGGCTTGGAATGCGATATTCTGGAGGTCAATGGAGCTAGGATTAAAACCTAGAATCACCTACCCAGCAAAACTGAGTATCATGTTCCAAGGCAAAATATGGATTTTCAATAAAATGGAGGACTTTCAAGCTTTCTCAGTGAAAAGACCAGAACTGAATAGAAAATTTGACTTTCAAACACAAGAATCAAGAGAAGCATGAAAAGGTAATCAAGAAACGGAAATTGCAAGGGACTTACTAAAGTTGAACTGTTTTGTTTACATTCCTACATGGAAAGATGATGAGTATGATTCATGAGACCTCAGTATTAGGGTAGTTGAAGGGAATATGCATATACATATATGCATATATATATGTTTATGTATATATATAAGTGAATGTGTATGTATGCATGTATCTATGTGTATATGTATGTATGTGTATGTATGTGTATATATATATATGTAAAAGAAAGAGAGCAGACACAGGGTGAGTTGAGGATGAAGGGAAGATAGCTAAAAGAAATAAAATGAAATTAAGGGATGAGAGAGTAACTTACTGAGAGAGGGAGATAGGGAGAGATAGAATGGGGTGGATTATCTCCCATAAAGGTGGCAAGAGGAAGCAGTTCTAGGAGAGGAGGGGAGTGGGCAGGTGAGGGGGGAATGAGTGAACCTTGCTCTCATCAGATTTGGCCTGAGGGGGAATACCATACATACTCAGTTGGGTATCTTACCCCACAGGAAAGAAGAGGGAGGAAGATAAAAAAAAAAAATAAAAGGCAGGGGGATGATGGAGTGGAGGGCAGATGGGGGTGGAGGTAATCAAAACAAACACTTTGGAAAGGGGACAGGGTCAAGGAAGAAAATTCAATAAAGCGGGATGGGTTGGGAAGGAGCAAAATGTAGTTACCCTTTCACAACATGAATATTGTGGAAGGGTTATACATAATAATACATGGGGGGCCTAGGTTGAATTGCTCAACTTCTTAGGGAGGGTGGGTGGGAAGGGAAGAGGGAAGGGAATTTGGAACTCAAAGTTTTAAAATCAGATGTTCAAAAACAAAAAAAACTTTTTGTATGCAACTAAAAAATAAGATACACAGGCAATGGGGCGTAGAAATTTATCTTGCCCTACAAGAAAGGAAGGGAAAAGGGGATGAGAGGGGAGGGGGGTGATAGAGGGGAGGGCTGACTGGGGAACAGGGTAACCAGAATATACGCCATCTTGGAGTGGGGGGGGAGGGCAGAAATGGGGAGAAAATTTGTAATTCAAACTGTTGTGAAAATCAATGCTGAAAACCAAATTTGTTAAATAAATAAATTGCATTAATTAAAAAAAAAATAAACAACATTTGTTAAGTACCTAATTATGTGCTAATAATGGCAGGCACAGGTTTAGGTAAGGGTGATGCAAAGACAAACAAAATAGTCTTTGTCTAAAAAGAGGTTGCATTTGTCCAAAATTGTTACAATTAAGAGAAACATCATTCACAAAGAAATTCAAATACAGGTAAGGAAAAAGAAAACAAAGATGTCTTTGGTTCTTGCTATTTTGTTTGTATTTGGTGTGATGTGTTGTTCAAAATGCATGGCTGAATGAGGAAAGGTAGGCTTCACAAAAGTTAAGGATTTCTAGTCGCAAGATTTGAGTAGGAAGAATATGGCCATCATGGGAGAAGGCTTGTGTGACAGGATAAAAAAAAATAGTAAAATAGATGTGTTTGGCAATCACCTCTATTCTTTTATTATAACTTTAGCTACAAACTACAAGCATAACAAATGGAAATGACATACTAAATAATGTAGTTTCTATCCATACATCAGAACCTCTGAGTGCCAATTGTAATATACATAGATACATACAGTGCTGTGTGAATAATTTGGGACAAATAATATTTTTGATATGGTTCCATTTTGTGAAAGTGAATGGGAAGGATAATTGTGAAGACTTCACAGGGTAAAAATACAGGGGTTACACTCTTCTCATATTTCTGAAATAGGGAATGTCTGAGGAAGTAGAATTTAACCATGTAGTGACTAAGTTTACTTCTAGAAAGTCAGGGCCTGAAGCGGCAGGGGCCCTTCCCTTCCCCCTCTATGGAGACCAAATAAGGAAAGGGTCACTGTGACCTGCATTGAATGAGGCAAAAGGAATTGGTCCCCTCCCCCTCTTCATTTCTTCTCCTAGACTTTTGGACGCCACCCCGGCAGTTGAGTTCTAATTTTTCGTGCCTAGATTGTAAGCTCACCTCCCAACCAATAATGAGAAAGGTAGAGGTGGGTGGGAATCTTTTCATTAAGAGTATAAATCAGAGCAACATTCCCTTTTACCCCGCCTCCCCCACTAGGTTTCCCTACTGGAGGGTATGACCAAATCTTGCAAGGTTTGTAAAATAAATTCTCTTTGTTTCTCCTAAAGATGTCTCTACTATTATTTGAAAATTCTGTCCCATACAAAAGCAATGGTCATGCATGTGTGCTTATTGACACTGGGCGGAATCTGAACTCTAACCTTGACCAAACAAAGCCAGGTTGAGCTGGTTTCCCCACCTTGAACAAAGGGTTTCATTTCTTAAATACACATCACATTGCTCTACTTTGCTGGGTTTTTTAATTATATGATTTAAAAGAATGGATTTTTTTTTCCAAGAAACATGTAAATAATTCAATTCTTAAAGAGGACAATTCAAAGCCTGTTAGAAATATTATTCTGGCTATTGGAATGGAGAAATCAATCATTTCAAAGATCATTCAAGCACACAATGACACAATCAGTCACACCACAGTGCAGAGTATGGTTGGAAATGAAAACAAACAAAAAGCAGTTCCAAGAACTGATTTGTTGATTACTACAAACCAGCCTAATTAATCCTCAAAAAACAAACAGAAAGATGCAGATGTACTTGATAACTGGAACGGCTGTTATTAGTTATGCTATAATGTGGAATATCATTCTTAAAATTGGAAGAACAGTGAGAACACCAGTTAAAAACAAAACAGCCAACTAAACAGCTGTTAACAATTGCTAAGGTGCTTAAGGAACATCATAATCAGGAGAGTGCAAAGTCTGGGGTGCTAAAGATTGAAAAAAAGGTAATATTTATTAATGAAAATCACTTTTTTTCATTCAAAGCTATACCAAGAGAATTAAATATCAGCAGAAGTCCAGCCAAGTACATCAGCTTTTATAGCTTATCAGATAGTAAAACATTTATCCCTCAAGATAAATATTTTGGGTATATTTTACTTTGAGTTGGTATCAACTGAAGTGGTATGAATATATTGATATCCTGAGAAACAGAATGGTGCCATAATTACAGAAATTCCCAAATGGAGATGGTATAGTACAATATGATCTCATACTATGTCACACACTATGAAAAGTAAATACATTTATCCTAGAGAGGGGAATAAACATCTTTCAATGACCTGAAAACTCATCTGATTTTGCTACGTTGATAAGCTATTGATTATAATCAATATTAGACATGGTAAATTGACTATCAACAGTATTCTTAATATCCAATGTGATATATGGTTTCATGGTGAAGAATTAAAGAATATTAAAATCTTTTGAACTCACTATAAGATTATTTAAAAACAATTGAATTTCATAAAAGGAGGATGTATTGCATATAACATTTTTAAAAATTGTCAAAGTTTTTTTAAATTTATATTGTATGTCAAGAAAATATTTTCTTTTGTCTCAGTTAATTAGTGTACCACTCTATATGGTAGACCATTTGGAAACCAATGTTTTTTGATGTATATAAAGTTTTCAAAGTCTACCATTGTACCCTTGGAAACTATAGACCCATGACTTTAAAATATTTTCTTCTTCCCTCTAGCCAAGAGGTAAGGCGAAACTGCAATTTGACAAAAAATGAGAACTGTGCTAGCCTACTAAAGGTTTGTCAACAGCCTGGGAGTATGGTGCCCTTACAAAGAACAACAGAAAATGTCAGCCATGATCATGTGTATGGAAGCTAGGGGACTGTCTTGAGGCCTACAGTCTTTCACTGCTTCCATGTTCAAGTGCCTTCAAACACCAAAGCTTCTAAAGTTTGAACAATGGGGAATGTCAGTCATGATGATATTGTAGAGGCTAGAGAGTTATCATAAGCCCTACCCTCTACCACTGGGTCAATTTCCAAGTGGCTTCAACCACAGGGCCCACTAGAGGTTGAATGATTGTCAGTTTCTCCACAACCTGATTGATATAAGATAGCCCCAAATACTGACATTGCATTTTCAATGACTGCCTGCTGCTGCCATGATCAGGAGTGAGAGGTCGGGCTACCTGAAACCACTGCGGTAAAGTTATCATGGTCCTTGTTGGCTGTAAAGCTCCCCTCTCTCCTCTCCTTCCAACAGAGTGTACATCTATACCAAATATTACCTCTATTTCTTTAACACTAATGTTTTACATTGCTGTTCAGTTAGTCTGTATGCACCACAAATAAAACTTATTAGCCAGAGTAACCATTGTTACTCTACATACATTTCATTTGTTCAAGGGCAGTTGAGGAGGTATTGCTACATGCATACACACATGCACACACACACACACACATCCACACACACACACACACATTCTCTTTCTAATTTGCTGGGAGTCCAAAATAAACCACAGAGATTTTCTTGATAAATATTATTATAACTATTTTAAAGCAGGGGAAAGATTAAACCACAAGGATATGAAACATCATGATTTTCTCTGGGCACAAATGAACTAACAGTTGTTTAAGGGAGAGGGAGACTTTATAAGAAGCAGCTTTCTCTTAGAGCCCCTCTGTTTCCATGGTCTTTGACAAACCTTTTTTCCTGTCATTCTTTTTCCTCAAAATATTCTTTTTTATATAGGATAGTTCTCTAGGAAGGAGACAAATATTAGGGGAAATTATGGTATTATAAAAAGACATCAAAAAAACTATTTTTAAAAGACTCAGTTGAATCAGACATTCAACAGGAAGACTTTCTTGATCTCCCACAACACTTTGTGCACTCTCTCCATGTGCACTATCCCATTTATTTGACACCTCCTTATTAACATATTATTTGTTGAACTCCTATGAATGTCACCCATAGACAGTTTTTATTCCATTCTTGGATATTCTGGGATATTTTGCAGGCTCCGTGTAGAGATCAACAATTTTTATTTACATTTAACAAATCCAGTGGCATGAATCCATTTTCAGTTTTTCTACTGTTCAGCATTTCTGTAAGTTATCAATATGTTTATTATGTGCTATGAGAATCCTTATCAATCATTTTCCTCATTTTTGGCAAGGAAATATTAATATTTTTCTAGCTCCTCAGGATGATGGGCCCTATTTTTCATTAATATGGTATGAAGTTTTGTTAGGATGCTTTCCAAATTTTTTATTTTCTGTTTTAGAGTTCCAAAAGTGTGCATTAAGTCTGGTGTTACTTAGGTGTTAATTGCTCTAGAAATGTCCTGCCCATTGATCTTTGACTTTAAGATGAGAATAAATCTCTTGACATGCACAACCACAGCTTTCACAGTGACAGCATCATGCTCTACATCTCTTGACCGTAGGAAACTAATGTGTTCGAACATATAGGTTTAGTTTGACCTCAGTATTTAAGTTTATAACTTTCAGTCTTTATTTTTCTTATGTGCACTAAAAATATTACAATTGTGAAATCCAAATAACATATTAATGCCATTGGAGAAATATTCCATAAGATGAAGAAACTGTTTAATGTATTTTTTTCAGTGCAGCCACATTATTTCATGTCATATATATGCATCAGTTTTTGAAAAGAGATATTTTATTACCACTCCCTATTTAACTTGGGTAGCAAATTAACTGGTGTTTTTAATGCTTTAAAATTGTAGAGTGATTTACATATATCACCTCAATTCAGCCTCATCGCAATAATGTGAAGTAGATACTACAGGTATTATTATTTCCTTTGTTACATACTCGGGAGTTGAAGCTCATAAAAGATAAGTGACTTGCCCAGGGTCATAGTCCATAAGCGTGTGAGGTAGGATTTGAACCCAGATCTTCCTTATTCCAATGACTTTGCCATTCCTTAGGAAACAGTCAGCCAACTCATCTTCAAATCAAGTGATTTGGGTGTTTTAATGAAAGTGACCCATTAAAATAGTAGACCAAGTAGCCACCTACCCGTATACAAATGATTCCAGCATAATTTCTTAGTGTCTCCACGATCTTTATCAATTTCTTTTTATTTTGTAAATGACTTGACCCAAAAGCAAGTGTAGCTAGCAAGATGCATTGCAGTTAATAAATAAGTAATAAGAATGAAGGATCTAGGAGCTTAACGCCAGTTAAGGTCTAGACGTCATGCAATAAACATTGTCAAAAGTCTCTCTCTCTTTATGCAGTAACCTCACATTACCTCAGAGCATGAAGCTGTATTTTCAAAGTAGAGGAAGTTGCCATAGAATGACTCTGCTAAAGTCCTGACTTCTGGAAGTCATTTTCAACCACAAGCATGTTTCAATAAATCTGCAAAATAACTTAGGAAAAGAGACCCTAAACGGTTTTGCTTTAATCTCTCTCCTCCTCATCCCCCTTCCCCCACCCAAGCTCTGGAGTTAAGCTTTCTTTATCAAAAAAAAGGCTACTTCATATAATCCAGTGGAGCTTTTAGGGTTTGTCTTTTATTTCTCCTTCACTCTTACATTAAATTGTATTAGCTGTTCTAGATTTGGATGTGAGAATTACTTCCCAGGGCAGAAGAGACATGAGCTTTCATTTGGACACAGTGTTTTGCAAAAAAAATGACTGATCCAGTAATATCATTAGCTAACCCAAGTAGTGGATTACGTGGTGCAGCGGATAGCTCTCCTGGCCTGGAGTCAGAAAAACTCATCTTCCTGAATTCAAAGCTGGCCTCAGATATTTACTAGCTGTGCAACTCTGGACAAATCATTTTACTTTTGTTTGCCTTAATTTACTGGAGAGGTAAATGGCAAACCTCTCTAGTATCCTTGCCAAGAAAACCTAATGGACAATATTGGCATGATATGGTCTCCAGGGTCATGAAGAGTTAGAGATACCTGAACAACAACAATACAGAGGTATCTATCTAATTTTTATGTAGCAAGTATTCTGTGAGCTCACCATGCCAGTGTCATGTTACATCTCCCCCTCAAGATTCTAAAGACATCTTTGAAGGTTTGGGATATCTCTATAATGGCATTATCTCAAGCTCCTGTTCTGATGAGGTACCTTTAAAGACACATTTACAGTTTCTTCTGTGAAGTTTGGATTCAGTCAAAGGGCCACACTTGTGAACATAGAGGACAACATGTGGCCTCGAGGCCATAGGTTCCTCACCCCTGGTCTAGAGCATAATTCAGTTTCTAAATGGTACTGGTCCAACAAATTAATTCACAAAGGCTATACCACAATCACAATTGTCATCACTACTACCCTTGTGCTGAATGCTAATAGTTGCTCCTTGATATCATCAAATCTGGCCTGGCTGAAAACTATTGCCTCCCATTAAGCATTTGTGAAGCTGTTTTTTTTTTTTTTTGTGCTCAAGCAAAAAACTTTACTTTCTTTTAAGTAAATAGATTGTCCCTAACCTGCCCAGATAATTTTGGACCCCTAAGTCATCAAATGTGTTAACCATCTCTTTTAGCTTTTATCATCTGAAAATTTAATGGATATACCATTCTTTCATTTATCCAAATCAGGTTAGAAATTTCAAACAGAATATGGCCAAGCACTGATTTCTGGGGACATCCCAATGTAAACCTGCCAAGCTTATGGGTACACACACACACACACACACACACACACACATACACACACACATATGAAGAAGAAGAAGAAGAAGAAGAAGAAGAAGAAGAAGAAGAAGAAGAAGAAGAAGAAGAAGAAGAAGACGACGACGATGACGACGACGACGACGGAGGAGGAGAAGAAAACAGAGGAGGAGAAGGAAGAGGAAATTAAATGGATGAAGAAAAAAGAATAGACATTTATATATTGATTTGACAATGAAATCGTTAAGCTCCCCTGGGCTTCACTTTCCTCATCTCTAAGGTAAAGGGGTAAGTTTAAATTGCTCCTGAGATCCCTTTCAGTCCTATGATTAGGGAGAAAAAAAGGATGGGAAGACACGGGAAAAAAAGAAACAAACTATTTTACATTTTGTCTTTGTATAACCAGCACCCACCACAGTCTCTGACACATAGTGTCTATTGAATAAATACTTCTAGAAATGAACTTAACCCAATATATGACAGCCCTTACTCTTCAGGGGGAAGTTTTAGATGGAAGAGAAGGTGGTTGATTGTTCAGGTGACATTATCTTAGGGTCATTCTAAAGCTTTGTTACTTATTACTTAGGCTAATGTTGTCAAATTCAAATATAAACTGATCATTAAACTAAAAATAAGAGTCCGTGCAAACTTTTTTGGACTTAGAAAACACATCTTAGCATTACTTATGCTATTTTTATTTATTTTGTTAAGTATTTCCCAATCACATTTGAATCTGGTTCCAGAAGCACTCAGGAGTGTTTTGGACCTCTTGCAGACTGCAGGTTCTATCTTTGACACCACCAGTCCTCAAAAGGTAATTCCTAGGAAATTTTCCATTTTCTGGAAGGCCTGGGTTCATTCTAACATTCTGGGTGTAAGAAATCTTTTGTGTATTATTCAGACTATTGAATTTAGAATCAGGAAAACCAAGGTTCAAATGGACTAGTTTTATGGTCATGGTTAAAATACTTTAAAACATTAAACTTAAAAATACTTTATTCCTCTGCTCAGATTCCTCATGATAAAAATATACCTGGAATATCTACTTCACCAAGTCGTTTGGAGGTTCAAATATATTAATGTACATAAAACAATCATGCAATATACAATTATTTATTAAGTATCTATCATGTTCCAGGCATTGTGCTAGGCACTAGGATCATAACAATTTTTAAAAATCCAAATTCTCAAGAAATTTAGAATTTGCTGGGAGGATGAAAAAATTGCAGAAACTAATAGGTACAGCATAAATATAAATACAAAAGGGAGCATCATTAACTACATGGTAGTTAGGGGTCTTAGGCACTAGCAGTTGGGTTAATTAGGAAAGGCATAATGTGGAACATTGACCTGAATCTTAAAGGAACTGAGGGATTATGCGGCCAAGGTGAAGAAGGAATGCATTCCAGGCTTGGGGCATAGTCAATACAAAAACATTATATAAATGTCAGAGATTATTATTATTACATCTAGTCCTATTAACAATGACTATTCTAAGATTATGATTTTTTTTAAAAAATGTACTAGATCTGTGGCAGACAGCTTTACTTTCTGCAGAGGTGTCACCAGTCAACCCTGATCCCTTTTCATTTTTTGATTATATGGTAGGAGAGAGATACCAGAGTTGAAAATAAGTGCATATGTTACCCACATCTGTCTGATATATATCCTACTTGGTTTCATGCATTTTGGATAAATTCTAGGCAAAGGGCCACAGAGACAGGCTCCATTTTTCTGTACCCCATGCCCAACTCTGTCAATTTGGCTTTAGGCTAATTTATTTCATAGTCTGCCCTAGCCAAAGAAAACACATACATGTCCTGTGGCATGAATGCTATGAAGGAAACAGACTGTGTTTCAAATTACACCCCAAGGGGAGTTTACCTGAGATCATATACTTTATGACCCACAAAATAAAGAAAAAGTAGTATATCAAAGATGAACTTTATCACTTGGTATGGTTGGAAAATCAATTTGTTATGCAACTTAAACCTACCTCTACTGACCCTAATGTTATAAGAACTGGTAATGATGTTGACTAGACCTATAATGTCATTGGCATAAGGAACTCCCAGGGGAAACAAACAAACCAAAAAAAACCTCCCTCTACCAATGAGATTGGCACCTTCCCTAAAATTTAGCTAAGGAGTTCAGTGGATAGAGCACCAACTAAGACACCTGACACTTACTAGCTGTGTGACCTTGCACAAGTCACTTAACCCTGATTGCCTCAAAGAAACAAAAACAAACAAAAACTTAATAGTCTCAGAGAGTTGATTAGAGCTTTGAGAAGTTAAGAGGGTAGCAGACATAGGATTTGGACATAACTGTTCCTCATTCTAAGGCTAGACCTCTACTATACCATGTTGTCTCTGCAATAAGCAATACATAATTATTTGGGTATTAAAGGAAAAAAATTATCTCGAAGTTGGAGCCAAGCTTTTAAATGCAAAAGACTCCTTTAAGAAAGAAATGGAAAGAAATGTTTATCACACATAATATGAATTTATAAGAAAAAGATAAGTGCACCCAAGTGTCTTGGTTTGTTTCCTTACATGTTGAATGGAGAGTTGTTCTTTTTTGGGGTTATTATTATTGTTATTTGAAATGTCACTTTGGAACAAAAATCCATCTAACATCCACCTTGCTAAGGACAGACTGAAGAAAAATAAATGTTAAAAATGTGCTCAGATGGAAATAGTTGAATTGATGTTGACTTTCCATCTGTATTTTTCCATTTGGGTCATTCTAATACCCAGAATTTTATCTGGATCTTGTTTCTTTCTGAATATTTTTTAAGGATTCCCTTTATGGAATGACCTTTGGCTCTTACCATACTTTATAAGATAAACATTCATCCTTTATGGGTGGAGTGATGCCTTGGGTGGCAGAAAACCCAATTTCTGTAGAAATCCCAGATTAAAGTCTCACCATTTTCATAATTCTATAGCCTCTGCGTCAGATGTATGTGATCACCATCATTTTTATTCATGATCAGAACATGTAAAGGATTACATAAGGTACTAAAATTTGAACTATGTAAGGTAAGAATACAAAGGATTCTCTTTATCATTTCCTACCTCTTCCAGTATTCTTTTAAAAAGTTCTGAATAGCCACAATAATAGTAATTAAAGTAATCTGGGACTAAATATTCCATTTTTCCAAAAATCGGAAATAAGTTTCTCCATCTAGCTTAGAAGACAGATCATTAAGAAGAGCTTTGAAGACAATATGGAAGCAAAATGTGACCCATTTTCCTCCATGATATGGAAGATTTACATCATATAGGATTTTCCTCTTTGTTTTTTATTTCTTTTGAGATACAGTCCTAATAATGGTATTACTAGGTCAAATTGTATGTATGGTTTTATAGTTCTTTGGATATAACTCTAAATTGCTCTACGGAATGGTTGAATCAGTTCCCAACTGCACCAACAGTATGTTAATGTCTCATTTCTTCTCATATCCCCTCCAATGTTAATAATTTATCTTTTCTGTCCTATTAGTCAATCTAATAAGTATGAGGTAGTACCTCAGAATTGTTTTAATTTGCATTTCTGCAATCAATAGTGAGTTATAGCATTTTTCATATGGCTATATATAGCTTTGATTACTTCATCTGAAAACTGTTCATATCTTTTGATCATTTCTCAATTGAGGAAAGGCTCTTATTTTTATAAATTTGACTCAGTAATCTATATGTTTCAGAAATGAGACCTTTATAAGAGAAATTTGCTTCAATATTTTTCAAAAATTCAATTTTAATATTGCCAACTGTATTTCTCTCCACTGTATCCACCCCATTTATTCTATTCTCTCTCTTTTCACCCTATCCTTCCTCAAAAGTGTTTTGCTTCTGGCTACCCTTTCCCCCAATCTACCTTCCCCTCTATCACACCCCACACCCCCGCTCTCTTATCACCTTCCCCTACTACTTTCCTGGAGGTTAAGATAGATTTCTATACCCAATTGAAAGTGTATGTTATTCTCTCTTTGAGTCAATTCTAATGACAGTAAGGTTCACTCATTTCCCCTCTCTCCCCCTTCCTTCCCTCAAGAATAAAAACTTTTTCTTCCTTTTTTGTGTGTGATAATTTACCCCATTCTATCTCTCCCTTTCCCTTTCTCCCAGTGTATTCCTCTCTCACTTCCTATTATATTTTTAGGTATCCACCCTTCATATTCAACTCACACCTGTGCCTCCTGTATGTATATGTAGATATATTATAGATATAGATATAGGGATACATATGTATGCATGCATATATGTGTACGTATACATGTGTGTATACATATATGTACGTGTGTACGTATGTATGTATATTGTATGTATAGATCTATATACATATAGTTAGATAGATAGATAGATGAATAGACAGATAGATCTGTTTTTTTGAATATCAGGGCAGTTTTCCTTGATATTTTTTTAAAAATGATATTTAGGCTTTTTTATGATCATGGCTTTTAGGTAGTTCAATAATTTTTCAAAATTATCTCTCCTGGATCTATTTTCCAGGTCAGTTGTTTTTTCTATGAGATATTTCATATTGTCTTCTATTGTTTTCATTCTTTTGATCTTGTTTTGTTGTTTCTTGATTTCTAATAGAGTCATTAGCCTCCATTTTCTCAGTTCTAATTTTTAAGGATTTTTTTTTCCACAGTGAGCTTTTGAACCTCCTTTTCCATCTGGCTAATTCTACTTTTTAAAGAATTCTTCTTCTCAATGGCTTTCTGGACTTCTTTTACAATTTGACCTAGTCTGTTACTTTCTTCATGATTTTTTTTGTCTCTTTCATAAAGCTACTGACTTGTTTTTCATGATTTTCTTGCATCACTCTCATTTCTCTTCCCAATTTTTTCTCTACCTCTCTTATTTGATTTTCAAAATCCTTTTTGTGCTTTTCCATGGCCTGATACCAATTCACATTTTTCTTGGAGGCTTTGGATGTAGAAGCTTTGACTCTGTTATCTTCTTCTGTGTATGTTTTGACCTTCCTTGTCATCATAGTAACTTTCTATTTTTCTGTTGTTTGCTCATTTTCCCATCCTGTTACTTGAATTTTAATTCTTTTTTTTAAAATAGGGTTTTGCATCCAGGGTGTAGGGTACACTGTCCTAAGCTTCAGGGGTTTTGTGCAGCTGCTTTCAGAGATACTTCAAAGGATATGTAAGTGTTTAGTTCTTCTAAGTTGGTATGATCTAAGGAGAGGTGTTTTACTCCTCTCCTGACTTGTGTTCTAATCTCTAAGTGTGACTAAAGGACTCTTTTTTTAGGTACATATTTATTTTTAGTTTTCAACATTCATTTCCACAAGATTTTTAGTTACAAGTTTTCTTGAAAATCCATATTTTGCCCTGAAGTATACTCAGTTTTGCTGGGTAGGTGATTCTTGGTTTTAATTCTACCTCCTTTGACCTCTGGAATATCATATTCCAAGCCCTTTGATCCCTTACTGTAGAAACTGCTAGAAATTGTGTTATCCTGATTGTGTTTTCACAATGCTCGAATTGTTTCTTTCTGGCTGCTTGTAATATTTTCTCCTTGATCTGGGAATTCTGGAATTTGGCTAAAATATTCTTAGGAGTTTTCCTTTTGGGATCTCTTTCAAGAGCCAATTGGTGGATTCTTTCAAGTTCTATTTTACCCTCTGGTTCTAGAATGTCAGGGTAGTTTTCCTTGATAATTTCTTGAAAGATGATTTCTAGGCTCTTTTTTTGCTCATGGCTTTCAGGTAGTCCAATAATTTTTAAATTCTCTCTCCTGGATCTATTCTCCAGGTCAGTGTTTTTTTTTTTCATTTTATTTCACATTGTCTTCATTTTTTTCATTCTTTAGGTTCTGTTTTATAATTTCTTGATTTCTCATAAAGTCACTAGCTTCCACTTGCTCCATTCTAATTTTTAAGGTATTATTTTCTTCAATGATCTTGTGGACCTCCTTTTCCATTTGGTTAATTTAGCTTTTTAAGGCATTCTTCTCATTGGGTTTTTGGAGCTTTTTGCCATTTGGGTTAGTCTATTTTTTAAGGTGTTATTTTCTTCAGTATTTTTTGGCTCTCGTTAGCTGCAAGCTGTTGACTCATCTTTCCTGATTTTCTTCCATCACTCTCATTTCTCTTCCCAATTTTTCCTCTACTTCTCTTACTTGATTTTCCAAATCCTTTTTGATCTCTTCCAGGGCCTGAGACTAATTTATATTTTTCTTGGAGATGTTAGATGTAGGATCTTTGACTTTGTTGACTTCTTCTGGCTGTATGTTTTGATCTTCTTTGTCACCAAAGTAAGATTCTATGGTCAGAGTCCTTTTAAGCTGTCTGCTCATTTTCTCAGCCAATTACTTGACTTTTGAGCTCTTTGTCAGGGTATGACTCCTTCCAGAATGGAGAGTGCTCTGTCACAAGTTTCAGGGGTTTTGGGCTGCTGTTTTCAGAGCTGCTTCTATTCTGAGTTGGTATGATACTCCTCTACTGGCCTGTGCTCTGATCTGTGGGTACAAGCACTCCTTTCTGCCATGTCACTACCAGGAGGACTCCTTCTCCACAGCCACCACAAGCTCTGCTACACCAGTGCTCCTCCTCCCCCAAGGACCACCAACTAGGATTGTGACCCAGATCCAAATAGGACAAAGCAGGAGAATGTTGCTTCAGCTCCAGCAAAGTGATCCCTGCACCCCCAGCTCTGATCAGCTGCTTGATTT
Organism: Trichosurus vulpecula; assembly: GCF_011100635.1. NCBI lineage: Eukaryota > Metazoa > Chordata > Mammalia > Diprotodontia > Phalangeridae > Trichosurus > Trichosurus vulpecula. The sequence continues at coordinate 205,599,075 of NC_050576.1, read as the reverse complement.
CCCCCCACCATCTGTGGGCCTGGAACTCTGGAAGCAGTCACTGCTGCTGCTGCTGCCACCTGTCCCTGCAGCCACCTCTGCCACCCCAGGGCTGGGGCCAGACTACGCCCTTCTCTCACCCTGGTCCAGATGTTTTCCCACTGACCTGCTAAGTTGTCTTTGGCATTTGTAGGTTGAGAGGTCTGGAAACTGCCACAGCTGCCAGTGATTCAGTGCCCTGAGGCCTGCTCTGCCAGGTCTGTTCTGGCCTGGTCTGTCTTGGCACAGCCCATGCTGGGCTGTTCTCCTCTCCCAGCATGGTGCAATAGACCCTTCCCAGTGACCATCCAGGTCATCTTAGGGTGGAGACTTGTTTTACTCTGTCATTTCATAGGTTCTGTAGCTCTAGAATTTGTTTAGAGTCTTTTTTTACTGGTATTTAGAGGGATTTGGGGGAAATCTCAAGTGAGTCCCTGTTTTCACACTGCCATCTTGTCTCTGTCCCCCCTAAAGCAGTCTTTTCTGCCCTGAAACTGTGTGGAGGGTACCTGCTCCACTGTAGCCACAAGTTCTGTCATGCTAGTGCTCTTCCTGACTCTGGGACCATCACCCAGGAATGCTACCTATATCTAAGTATGGGCAAAGTAACAGAATCCTACCTTACTTCTACCAAAGAGACCACTGTAATTTTCTTCAGACCAGTTGTTCAACCCCCTTACTGTCTGTGGGATCAGAGCCCTGGAATCCACTGCTAGATCTGCTGATTCAGAAGTTCTCAAGGCATGCTCCTTGTTTGCTGAGGCCTGTGCTAGATTCTGCTCTACTCACCCTGGTACTACAGACCATTCCTGCCAACCTTCTCTTTAAAATCTTTAAAAAATCTTTAAAATCTTTAAAAAAAGTCCTTAAAATCTGTGAGCTGAGAGGTCTGGAAACCAGCACTGCTCCCACTGATTCAGTTGCCCTGAGGAATACTCCAGATTTACTGGGGCCTGGTGTATGCTGGCACAGCCTGCACCGGACTATGCTCCTCTCTCACCCTGATGCAATTAACCTTCCAAGTTGTCTTGAGCTAGAAAATTGTTTCACTCTGTCTTTTTTGTAGAATCTGACACTCTAGAATTTATTTAGAATTACTATTTAAAGATATTTGGAGGTTTTGGGGGGAGCTCAAGTGAGTTCCTGATTTACTCTCCTATTTTTGCCCTCCCGCCATTATACAGAAATCTAACAAGGTTAATAATGTAAGATCACAAGTACACAGTTTAGCAATCTTGCCTAGGGTGAACTTTTAAACAAGATAGATAGAAATGTTGTTTTTGTTGAGTTGTTTCAGTTGTGTCTGATTTTCTATAACAGCATTTGGGATTTTCTTGGCAAAGATAATGAAGTGGTTTGCCATATTCTCCTCTAGCTCATTTTACATATGAAGAACTGAGACAATCAAGGCTAAGTGATGTGCCTCAAAGTCATGCAGCTAGTTAGTGTCTGAGATCAAATTTGAATTCAGGTCCTGCTGACTCCAGGGCTGGTGCTTTCTCCACTGTACCACCTACCTGTTAAGTAACTCAACTCAAGCTGCCTTTGAGCCACCTACAGAGTTAGATATCAGTAAATGTAAATATTCAATAAAGTTTGGGCTTAATCAAAACACAAGGGGAATCTAAATAACACAAGCTTAGGTGGAGCAAAACAAATAGACTTAAATAAGACCTTGGTAAGGTGAGCTAAAACATAAATATTTTTGGTGGATCCAGTATTTGAGGGAACCCAAATTTCCTTCCATCTCAAGCATTCCTAGAGACTTATTGAAGTCAGGATAACATTCTTAGTTCAAACAATCTCTAGTCCCATAAAGTTAGATTTTTAACAATATAATAATTAAAAAATTTTCTGTAAATATGATTAAGTATTTTTCACATCATTTGCAAAGACATGCCAAATTCTGGGAGAACAAATAGAAACAAAAATAAAGAGTTATTGTCCTCAAGAAGCTTACATTTCAATGGGGGAAGAAAGCACATAAATGGAAACTGACAAAGGTAGGAGTGGAGAGTATGGCTGGCAGAGTCCTTCCTTGCAATGGAATTTTGGGAAAGAACTGACCAATCAGAGTAAGGGGCTGATGGGGCAGATAGATCTTCCATTATATGTAAACTGTAAAGTAGAGGACTATTTCAGGGCATGATGACTCCTGGAGCAAGGTGGTAAAGGTATATTCCAGAGTCAAAAGACTGCTAGACCATAGAAGAGAAATTCCTGAAAATCAGGAACACAGCCAGAAACATCATAAGATACCTACAATTTTTCTGATGTGGCCAGATACAATTGGCTTCCCTTCACAATTAATTATTCTTTGAATCTTCATGATTTGCAAAACTTTGATCTCATTCTAAAGTACTTCAAGGTACATTCTACGATTGTGATCTAATATCCTCAAATGCATCTTTTATTCATTTTCTCATTCCATTTAATCAACACTCTGTCCTTGGTACATAACTTTAAATACAAAATCAGCAATCTGATAAAAGTATTTTTTCTATGTAATATTTTATCTTTCTCCAATTATATGTTAAAACAATTTTTAAGATTTGTTAGAGTTTTGAGTTCCACATTCTATCCCTCCTTCCTTTCGTCCTCTAACACCTCCCTGAGACAATAAGCAATCAGATATAGGTGCAAGCATGTAAAATATTTCCATATTAGTAATTTTGTGTAAGAAGACTATGAGGTAATTTTTATAACTTCCTAAAAAAGCTTCCATAAGGCTATTTAAACCTTGAATTTTTTAAGCCTGGGACACTTGTCTATAAGCAAAGGATCTCTTTATCAGTCATCCTGTAGGTATCCTGTAATCAGCTTTTTGAAACAACTAATAAATAGATATTTCTAATCAATCTATTTGCTAAGAAAATGCTTTATGCCTCAATTTATTTGCTCTGAACACTGTAAAGCATGTGACTTCTCAATAGTGGGAAGATTATAAGGTTCATAAGTCATTGATCCAGATTTTATACTCAAATTTGTCACCAAGTCACTATGTGACCATGAACAATTTGTGTGTTCCTTTAGCCCTCATTCTTCCTTTCTACAAAGTGGGGAAAATAATGTCTGGCTATTACCCTAGAAAGGGTATTATAAGGATTTTATCACTAAAAGCTATGGAAAAGCTAATTGTCTATTCTAGCTATAAAATGTGATAATGCAATGGATAGAGAAATGTTGGAGTAGTGAAAACCTCCAACACATACTGTTTGTATGAATTTGAGCAAGTCGCATTTAACCTCTCAGTACCCCAAGAAACTCTCAAAGATCTGAAATTGTGGAATAGTTGCCAATTCTCGTTGGCCGAGGACATTTGCTCATCAATACTGATGAAATCATAAGAACATGCAAAATCACACAGAAGAGCATAAAACAATAAACCATCACTTCTACACTAGAATATTTCATAACAAAATTGTAATATGATTCTACTCATCAATAGATTTGCCTTTACAATTAATACACTAACTCAGAAGAAGACAACAATGTCCGAACACCTATGGGCAAAACCCCAAAGAAAAAAAGGAAGTGTTCTCAGCCCCAGAAAGAGCTCATGGAAGAGCTCAAAAAGGAGCTTAAAAATCATATGAGTGTTAGAAGAGAAATGAGGAAAATAAATGAGAACAATGAAAGAGAATTGTGGGAAAAAAAGACTAAACAGCTTGGAAAATTGTTTAAAGTAGAATTGGACAAGAAAAGGAGATACAAAAATCCACTGAAGAAAACAGCTCCTTACAGAATTCAATTGGCCAAATGGAAAAGAAAATACAAAAGCAGAGTGAGGAAACAACACCTTGAAAGTAAGGATTGGGCAAGCAGATGCTAATGACTCTATGAGACATCATGAATCAATCAAATAAATTCAAAAGAATGAAAAAAGTAGAAAAAATAGTAAATACCTCATGGGAAAACAACACATTTGGAAAATTGATCCAGGGGAGACAATATCAGAATCATTGGTGTACCTGAAAGCCATGATCAAAAAGAGCAACTGGACAGCATATTTCAAGAAATCATCAAGGAAATCTGCCCTGATGTTCTGGAACCAGAGGGCAAAAGAGGCATTGAAAGAATCCATTTACCACCTCAGGAAAGAGATTCCAAAATAAAAACCCTAAGGAACATTGTAGCCAAATTTCAGAATTATCAGGTCAATTAAAAATACTGTGCTGCAAGTGTCCAGAAAAAAATAATTCAAATTACAGGAAGTCACAATCAGTATCAAACAAGACTTGGCAGATACAACATTAAAGGATTGGAGGTTATGAAACATGATATTTTGAAGAACAATGGAGCTAGGACTACAACCAAGAATCACTTACTGGCAAAATTAAGCATAATAAATCAAGGGGGAAAATGGTCACTCAATGAAAGAAAGGGATTTCAAGCCTTCATAAGTAAAAGACCAAAACTAAACCAAAAATTTGACCTCCAATATCAAGACCGAAGAGAAGCATAAACAGGTAAAAAAAAAGAGAAGAAAACAGAAGGAATTCAATATAGCTAAACTTTTTACATCCCTACATGGGAAGATAATACTTGTAACTCTTGAAAATTGTATCATTAATAGTATAGATAGAAGGAATAAACATAGACAAAGGGTATGGGTATAAGGTGTATTTGAGGGAATGTGTGTGTATGTATGTATGCATGCAGGCGTATGTGTGTGTATATATACATATATACATATGTATGCGTGTGTATATATGTGTGTGCATGTATATATATATATATATATATATATATATATATATACATACACATATTACACGCACACAGGAAGAGGAGGAGTGGTGCAATGGGCATGCTTAAAACTTACTCTCAATCAGTATTAGCTCAAAGAGGGAATATCGTACACAATCAGATGAATATAGAAATCTATCTTTCGTGACAGGGAAGTAAACAGGGAGAAAATTAAATAAAGGGGCTGAGTGGAGACTGACAAAAAACAGGACAGATCAGAGGAGGTGGTAGACAAAAGCAAAACATTGATGATTTGGGAAATGGTGAAAGGAGAGAGAGGACAAACAGGAGGAAAAATAGGATGGAAGGAAATACACAGGTAGTAATTATAACAGTGAATTGGAATGAGATGAACTCTCTTGGATCAAAAACCAGTATCCTACAATATGTTGCTTACAAGAAACACACTTAAAGCAGAGAGACATACTCAGAGTAAATTAAAAACCTGGAAAAACTTGTATGAACTAATGCGAAGTGAAATAAGCAGAACCGGGAAAACACGGTACACAGTATCAGCAACATCATGTGATGATCAGATATAAATGACTCAGCTTCTCTCAGCAACACAATGATGGAAGACAAGTACAAAGACTCATGGAGGAAAATACTATCCATATCCAGATAAAGAACTGATGTACTCTGATTGTAGATTGAAGCATATTTTTTCACTTATTTTATTCTTTCTCATGTTTTTTGTATACTTTTGATTTGTATCTTCTTCTACAACTATGATAATTATGGAAATATGTTTTACATAATAGCATATACATAAATTAAATCAAACTGCTTACCATCTTCAGAAGAGGGGAGGTGAGAGGGGAAAGGAAAAACATTTGAAACTTAAAATCTTATAAAAATGAATGCTAAAATTTTTCTCGATTTGTCATTGTGGGAAAAAAATGAAATACTATTTAAAGCAAAAAAAAAATAAAAAGGAAAAACAAAATTACAAAAACTTACCTGTATTATCATATTGGAAGTAAGTCTATAGACACGTGCTCCACTTCAGCTTGGCTATATAATACCTGTAACAAATTTTAGCTTCTTCATTAGACTTCTGGTCCTTAGAGCTGCTAATTCCTTCACACTCCATAATCATTTTGTATTTATATCATATATGTTTTATACAAGTTTTTCCTGTGTACAAATTGTCTCTCTCCAAAAATATAACTTCCATCATGGAAGAGACTATCTCATTTTTTCTTTAGATTCCCAGTATCTGATATATTGTAGGTACTTGAAAAGCACTGATTAATTGATCGATGATACCATTAGCTAGAATTTATATAGAACTTTAAGATTTGTGAAGTGCTTTACAAAATTTATCGCATTTTATCCTCAAAACAACCCAATGAATCAGGTCCTGCTATTATCCTCTTTTTATAGATGAGAAAATTAAGGTAGACAGAGGTTAAATGAGTTGCTTAGTCACTTGCCAAATAGATTGTAATCTGGGTTTGATCTCAGATCTTCCTGACTGTAAGTCCAGTTCTCTATCCACTAAACCATCTAGAGGATTATGACCACAAGTAGGTGAGAGAGTAAGCAGATACCTTGACCTGGCCAAAAAAGACAGATGTTTTTAAAATTCATCTTACTTTTTCCATCTGTTACCTCCTGCTATTTTCAACTATGGTCCTTTCAGCATTTCACCAACTTTCAACTTTTCAACAACGCTCAACTTCATTGATAGTTACAAAATGTACTCATTTCAACACCTCTCCTTCCTTCTTTCTAACTTCTTTCAGTGGTCTTACCTTGGAAAAGTTATCCATATTGTCCACCATGAGGAAGGTATCAGTCTTACTGTATTCTGCACTGTCACACTCTGTCTGGAGCATTATGCTCAGTTCAAGGGAGCCATGTTTTAGTGATCAGTTGCACGGTACTCTCTCCTTTTTTGTGGAGATTACTTACTCAATTATCTTTACCTATGTGAGGAGTGGAATGCTGTTGAGAACTGGAGAGAGGAGTAATATGGGTTTTTTCTGGTTTCTAGATTCAAAAGAAAAGATGAGCCATTTCAACCTCTGAAGATCATGAAAGGAAGAGAAAGATAATATGTAGGTGCTGACACGTAGAAAAACATTCAATCTTCATCATATTCTTATCCCCAGCTTGCTACACTAAAAACTTCAAGTGAGATCTGGGACTTTCTTTCTTAGTTGAGTTGAGTTATCTTGTTCACAAAGGGAGAGTTCATTTGACAGCATTTTCTAATACACAATACAAATACAAGCAAAAAGGCAGTCAACCTCTAACCCTAATAGGGTTACCTTCTAGTAGGGGAGGATAGCACATAAAAGGGAGCTGAAATCAGGTCAGGTAGGGGAGAAGGTATGATTGGACATGGGGAGAGAGTGACAAAGTGGAAAAGCATTCCAGATAATCATCATCGTATGGTCTGGCTTCAAGAAGAAAATGGCTGATATTAATGGAGCATTGTGAAGGAAGTCAACTATCTGGGGAAGAGGCTTTGGGGTAGAGACATTGCCAGTGTGAGTGCTTAGGCATTGGCAGAGAATCTGAGGAGCCATGTGCTGATCCAGATTTGAAGAGATTTTGAAATAAGGAAAGGGCAGTGCAGTAGAAGTCCTGCAGTTACTGCACTGGATCCTATTTCTCCTGGGGAATTAGACAGCAAATTGTCCATCGGTATTCAAATGCACGTGTAAATGCACTGTGTCTTTATGAACCCTATCCTGAAGATGATAGATGTAGTAAACTGTCATTTTTTCAGTTATTTATAATGATTTTATTTGGGGATGAGAGTGATCTCCACACCCTCTACTTATGGTAGAACCTGTGGTCCCTTTCTCAAGATTGGAATTTGGGGATTGTCTGGGCACTTTCCTGAAGGAACTGCCTGTTTTTTGTTTGTTTGTTTGTTTTAATAGCATCTGGGAGACCTTTAGGAACTGTGCCCCTTGGACTTTGTGGGGAGGATTTTGTGCTAAGAATTAGGAAAAGCACTTAAAAGAATGTTACTTGTTTTTCCCCCCCCAGGAATCCTGAAACCTTGATATGGATAAACATGCCAAATGCACACTAATTAATGTGTGTGTGTGTGTGTGTGTGTGTGTGTGTGTGTGTGTGTGTGTGTGGTGGGACAGGGGAACAGTTTAAAAGTTTAAAAGGAAAGACAACTTCCATTCTTCTTGGTGAACTGTGAATCTCTTTGTGATCTCCAGTGAGGTTTGGGTAAGGGAGCTCTGTGCTATGGGCCTCTTCCTGACTTCCAGACCAGCTCTCTATCCAGTACTTCATAAAGGAGAAAAAACAAACAAACAGTTCAGCAAATACATAATCACCAATACATCAATCAGGTCTAATCAGATGGTCTTCCTCCTCTGCAAAGAAAGAAAGGAGGCACATTTTTTAGATTCAAGTTCGGTAATTACAATTCCATAGCATTCAATTTTAATTGTTTTTGTTCCTTTCATTAACATTGCTGTAGTCACTGTATATAAAAGGTATCCTACAAATCCTAGTGATTTTAAATGTAAATGGCTTTAATCTGCAATAGGATTTTTGGGACACTAGATTTTATTTGTGTTGTTTGCATTTAAAAGAAAAATTATGTTTTCATGTTAAAGAACTAAAGTTTTAGTTGTGGAAGAAGCTTTATTAAAACTATTAACTTGATTAAACTTTATGAAAATTAATTTATTATACTTTATTAAAATGAATCTTTATCCTTTTCTATTATAACTGATGCCACTTTACAGAGGTTCAGGGCTGGCCAAAGCCCTAAGGACTGCTTTTGCAGTCTCTCTCTTCCAGTTTAACCCTAGTTCCATATCACAACTTATTCAGCCATTCACCATTTGATGAGTATCCCTTCAATGTCCAATTCTTTGCCACCACAAAAAGACTTGCTATAAATATTTTTTGTACATGTAGGTCTTTTCACCTTTTTATGATCTCTTTGGGATACAGATCTAGTAGTTGTATTGCTGGATGAAAGGGTATGCCCAGTTTTATAGCCCTTTGGCCATAGTTCCAAATTGCTCTCCAGAATAGTTAGATCAGTTCACAACTCCACCAACAAAGCATAAGTGTTCCAATTTTCCCAAGTCTTCTCCAAAATTTATCATTTCCTTTTTTTGTCATATTAGCCAATCTGATAGGTGTGATGCAGCACCTCAGAGTTTTTTTTTTAATTTGCATTTCTCTAATCAATAGTGATTAGACCAATTTTCATATGACTGTAGATAACTTTAATTTCTTCATCTGAAAGCTGCCTGTTCATATCCTTTGATTATTTACCAATTGGGGAATGACTTGTATTCTTCTTCGACTCAGCTCTCTACGTATTTTAGAAATGAGGCCTTTATCAGAAACACTGTTTCCCAGCTTCCAACCCTAAGTTGTTTTATAGAAGACTCAATGAATCATTCCCTTTTTGAAGCCTCCATTACCCACAAGGATGTAGAATACTCACTTTGGTGTCTGAATGGAAAATGGATTGCACTGGGGAGAGACTTGAAGTACAGAGACCCACTAGCAGGTTATTGCCAAGAATAGATGACTGCTTGCTGAATGTGTTTTAGAGCACATATTTTTCTTGCTATGGATTTTACTAGGCAGCCTCTAAGATCTCATCCAAATCCAAGATTCTGGGAATCTGTGAGGTGACATAATAAGTTACTGAGACATTTAAAAAATTGGTGTGTGTGTGTGTGTGTGTGTGTGTGTGTGTGTGTAAGAGACAGAAAGAAGGAGAGAATGAGAGACAGAGAGATAGACAGCGGGAGAGAGAGAGAGAGGAGAGAGAAAGAAGTGGAACTACTGTTATTATTGCAGAAATAAAATTTAATGAGCTCCCAAACCATTTGTATGCAATTGTTAGTATGAATGGTAATCCTAAACTGAAAGAGAAAAATGGATAATTCAGTGTGCTTCAAAGGTAAATTACAATGAAGTCTCTGGTATTACTCTTAAAGAATAGGAAAATAGATATTAAAACTGACTGATAATTCATAAAGGCCTATTTATTACAACTGTCTTGACTAGGACTCCAAAAAATGTGGTAGTTCAAGTTGAATATTGCTTGGCCAGTTCTAAATCTCACCTTAATTCTCCTGTCTGTAATATACACGTGGTATTTTGTCTACTTTGGAGTGATTACTTTGGAAGTATGTATGTTTATACCAATGACGAATTCGGTAACATGTCCCCTGAATATAATTGTTTATTTAACTGTTGGTTTTGTTATGGCATTTATAGACCCTGGATCCTTGACAAGCCGGAAGAGCATCCTTTTCAATAGCCTGTTGGTCTGACCTCAGTAAGGAGTTGCCATTAAAATAAAACAAAACTTTTACAGTCATTCTTATAATGACAAAATTATGCAGAAATGTGTTGAATACATTAAATATGTCACTTGGGAAGCGGATGATCTTGAAAATGGAGTAAATTCAATGTACTCTAGAAGCACATATAAAAATATGCGAGATTTTCACTAAATTCTGGTCTTAAAAAGTTCAATTCAGTGAAGCAGGTTTTGAGAGGGGTGCTGTATGATTCCAAATAATAACTGGAGATTTTTGTTCTTTTCCCTTTTTAATCAGTTGTTTTGGCTTAATTTTGTTACAGACTCAAACCTGCTTTCAACTTGCTTAATATCTCAGAGTTTTCCTATTTGAATTTTTTATAGCTCTGATAGCATTATGATTATGGGTGGAGATTCTACTCTTTCCCCAAGTAGACTGTGAATTTCCTTTTCGAGCCAGACTCATTTATTTATGTCTGCAAAGGGGTTTAGGAAATTATTTGACCAGGTCTTGAACACACACACACACACACACACTCACACACACACACAGCCTCAGAATTGTCAATAGAAGAGATGGAACTGTCATATTTTCACTTTCTCAAATAATTGAGGGTTGAAAAGAACCTCAGTGCCTATATAGTAGAGAATGTTCCAGTGTAATGCACCCCAAAAGTGGTTATACAGGTCTTGTTTGAACACCCCTCAATGAGGGAAAACTACTTCTTAATATAGTCCATTTCCCTTTTAGACAGTTTTATTTGTTAGGAATGCTTTTTTTAAGAGGCAGGGGTTTGTTCTCCCCAACCCTCAATGTGAAACTTAATTGGCTATTTTGCAACTTCCACCCATTGCTCCTGGTACTGCCTTCTCATTATAAAAGGAAAAAGTCCAATCCTCTTTAAACTTGCCAGCCCTTCAAATCCTTGAAAACAAATTTAATGTCTACCCCAAGTCTTCTCTTCATGGACTCAAGTGCCCTTCACCAGCCTGCTTAAGCCTCTCTGGACGGTCTCCAGCTTATCAGTGACCCTCCTCCACTTTGGCACCCAGAACTAAACACAGTTTTCCAGTTGTGTTCTGACAAGGGCAGAGTATGAAGAGATTATTGCCTCCTTATTCCTGAAAATGATTTCTCTTTTAATGCAACCCAGTCACATTAGCCTTGACCATTTCATACTGCTCACTAATGTTGAGCTTTCATTTCACTAAAAAATTTTTTTCAGTCAAATTACTGCTTAACTGTGTCTCCCCCATCCTGTAGTTATGAAGCTGATTAATCCTTCAGAATTTGTTTTCCATATTGCTGAATTTCCATTGCCATTGTGACAGCAAACCGTAGGGAATAAATGCTTCCAATCACTAATAATAAGTGAAATACAAATCAAAATAATCTTAACATTTCACCTCATACTCAGCTAATTGGCAAAGATAGGAAGAGTCAATGTTTGATGGATTATGCAGAGAAGGGAATGCTGGTACAATCTTGATAGAGCTATGGATTGTTTCAACCATTCTGGAAAATAACTTAGAGATATGCTAAAAAATTGCTAAAAATGTTCATACTCTTTGAAGGAGGTAAAAGATCAAAAGAAAGACACCAACCTATTTATTATAGCAGTATTTTTTTTTATGGTAGAAGAGAATTGGAAACAGAGATGCTTATTGGTTAAAGGATATCTAAATAAATTGTTGCACATTTACATCATGGAATATTACTGAGCTATAAGAAACAAAGAACATAAAGTGTACAGATGTGGTAGGGACAAAGGCCCTGTATTTCCCCTTTTATTAATATGAGAAATATCATTTTAGAGTAAGCTTCCATTTGAGGGTAAAAAGATAGTCAGGTCTAGCCACTCTCCTTTGGTTCTTTTCTACTTTAGTGTTTTAACAGCCCAGTTAGCAGCTGCTGTGGGTGGGGGCGGGGTGTAAAACCAACAACAACCAGCTCACAGAATGCTGCAAGCCCTGGTTCTTTTGATCTGCTTTACTAAGGAAAGCAACGTTAAGAGGTTAACAATCGTACTTTAATCCAGCACATGAATATCAGTCACTTAGTTCAGGGGAAAAAGCGAGCATCCTGAACTTCAGAGCAAATACACTCAAATTACAAACAGACCCAATACAATTCATAGTTACCAAAACACCCATCAACATCTGAGTTCAGCCAGAAGGCCCTTAGAGTGGCTGCCAGAGTCCCATGCCTCCAGGAGTGAGAGCCTTAAGCAAATAACTCTGTTCTCACTTTTTATATAGTTTCAGACGTCATCAGACATCATCTGAGCAACCAGAACTTAGGCTCTTACTATTGGCTCTGGAGTTAGCACCTCCCTTCATTGGCCCCACCTGGAGCCCTACCTTAGTTACCAATTCACACCCACATAGGCTTAGCACCTAATAGATAGGGGTTTGGGTCCTGTGGTTTAGCACCTAGTAAAGGCACAATCAAAGACACCCAACTTAATTGATATTATGCTTAGTCCTTTTGAAGGAACAACTGAAAGATGGAGTTTTTCCTGCCTCAGTCCAGAGGAAAGAAATAAGATGAGAAAGTCTCTCTCCCTTCCAGTGAAACACTACAATCTGCCCCCAAGATCATTGCTTTGACCATTTGTGAACCCAGTACAGCTATGTTTTTCATGTTGTGACATTAGATGAAAAGAAGCCTTTTTACCAACGTGTACCCCATAAAGAAAGCTCGGCTTTTCTTTATATGACAGTTCTGGTGACTTAAATAGGGAGTCCTATATATGGAGAGATGGGGAAAAAATAAACACTGACTAATGCCTTACGCATCTCTTCCCCCTAGGCTTCTGTAGCTACATGGTTCAGTAGATAGAATGCTGGACCTAGAGAGAGAAAGATCTAAAGCTTGTCCCAGGCATTTATTATCTGAGTGACCCTGGGCAAGTCATTTAATCTCTCTCTCTCTCTTATTCCTTAACTGTAAAATTAGGATATAGTAGAATCTACCTCTCAGGCTTATAGTGAGGATAAAATGAGAGAATATTTATAAAGTACTTTATCATATTTTAACAATATTTAAAAAGTAGTTTCATAATCCTTAAATATTCCAGCTATTTATAAAACTTCTCTTAAAAAATCTAGCTATTTATATCCTCTTCCTTACTTTCCTATTTAAGGTACACTAACTTCCATCCTCTAGGTTAACAAGATATTTGTTATCTTCATCTCTTCAATCACTTTTGCCTCCCTCCCATATCCAATCAGTTACCAATTCCTATTGATTCTAATTTTGAAATATGTCTCATATGTGCCCCCTTCTCTTATTCTATAGTACCACCATCCTGCTCCAGGTCCTCATCACTTCATATCTGTATATAGTTTGTTGATTGGTCTCCATGCCTCTGGTCTCTCTTGACTCTAGTCCGTATTCTACTCAACAGTCAAAATGATCCTCCTAAATACAGATGTGACCATATTCAATATGTTTCACTGACTTCCTATTACCTCCAAGATCAAATCTGAAATTCTCTGTATAATTCTGAAAGCCCTTCATAAACTTTCCAAGCTTACACTTTACTCCCTACCACATACTCTGTGATCCAGTGACACTGGCTTCCTTTCTGTTCATTAAACAAAACATACCATCTCTATCTCCTTGTATTTTCATTGGCTGACCTGTCATACCTTGCAACTCTCTCTCTACTCATCTCAACCTCCCGGTTTTCTTGCTTTCGAAGTCAAAACCACAGTTTCACATTTTACAAAGCTTTCCCAGTCTTCCTTAATCTTTGAACCTTTACTCTGAGATTATCTCTAATTTGTTCTGTCTATATCACATTGTGATTGTACGGAGTTGCTTGCATGTTATTTCCTTCTGTAGATTGTGGTTCCTTGAGGGCAGACACTGGTTGTCTTGCCTTTCTTTGTATCCTTAACACTTGGCATAGTGCCTGAAACATAGCAAGTATTTAGTAAATGCTCGGTGACTTTACTTCTCAGATTTGAGAAAAAGAGAGATTGCTTTTAAATATCTTGGAAAAGTGACTGAAAACAAGGAAGGCTAGACATTTTGTTTAATCTCTGCTAGCTCTCAAAACTCCCCATAAAAGTATTTATGTGTCAGATGTAGAACAGTTATACATCTCTGCATAGGCCAAAACATCAATACCTAAGACATTCATTACCCTTCCACTACCTATACCTATGCTTTGGCAGCATGAACAACTCAACCCATCTGCTTGCTCTCTGGGACCCATAAAGTAACCTCCCTAGTACTGCTACAGTTTCTGCTGGCGTACTAACTACCCTGAATTCACTCCACAATTCTGTGGCAACAAGTAATGGACCTCAATTCTGCCCAAGTATTCATAGAGAAGGCGGGGAGAGATAGGAAAATAGAACTATCTTGGCAACGATACCTACCCCCCAAAAAACTTAAGAACATAGGGAATTTAGGAAGGATACCTAAATTGCATTTAGGACTGAACTAAGCCTGAGGGAAAGGTGATTGGCATCCAGGTGGGACTGGTCCTGTTACACCCTTAAAGTCACTTAGAGCAGGGACTGAGTCTGGTGAGAGCTAAATTTGCCAAAGCAAGAGAAGGCTAAGAGAGCTTTAACATCTAGTCCCAAAGGGTAAACCCACCTTCAAAGGGAAAGAATCAGAAAGTGAATGATAAAAGATTTTTTTGTATTTTAAAATTATTATTTGTTTTTAGTTTATAACATTCAGTTCCACAGGCTTTTGAATTCCAGATCTCCCCCCTTTTACCTCCTCCTCCCCGAGATGGCAAACAATCTGATAAAAGCTCTACATGTACATTCACATTAAACATTAGTCATACTGCAAAGAGAATTAGAACCAATGGAATGGAATTATGAGAAAGAAGAAACAAAACAAAACAGGGAGAGAACAAATAGTATCCTTTGATCTGCATCTTTCTCTGGATGTGGATAGCATTTTTCATTATGAGTCTTTTGGAGTTGTCTTAGAGCTTTGCATTGCTGAGGAGAGCCAAGTCTATCAGAGTTAGTCATTGTACAATGTGGCTGGAACTGTGTACAATGTTCACCTGATTCTGCTCACCTCATTCTGCTTCAGTTTATTTAAGTATTTCCAGATTTTTCTAAAGTCTGCCTGCTCATCATTTCTTATAGCACAATAGTATTCCATTATATTCATACATCATGACTTATTCAGCCATTCCCCAATTGATGAGTATCCCTTCAATGTCCAATTCTTTGCCACCACAAAAAGAGCTGCTATAAATATTTTTGTACATGTGTATCCATTCCCCATTTGTTATGATCTCCTTGGGATACAGCCCTAGAAGTGGCATTGCTGGGTCAAAGGGTATGCACATTTTTATAGCCTTTTGGCATAGTTCCAAATTGTTCTCCAGAATGATTGGATCAGTTCACAACTCCACCAACAATGCATTAGTATTCCAATTTTCCCACATCTTCTCCAGCATTTATAATTTTCCTGTTTTGTCATGTTGGCAATCTCACAGGTGTGATGTGGTACCTCAGAGTTGTTTTGATTTTCAATTCTCTAATCAATAGGGATTTAGGACATTTTTTCTTATGACTATAGATAGGTTTACTTTCTTCCTCTGAAAACTGCCTGTTCATATCCTTTCACCATTGATCAACTGGGAAATGACTTGTATTCTTGTAAATTTGATTCAGTTCCCTATATATGTGAGAAATGAGGCCTTTATCAGAGACACAGGTTATAAAAATTCTTTCCCAATTTGCTGCTTCCTTGCTAATCTTGGTGCATTGACTTTGTTTGTACAAAAACTTTTCAGATTAATGTAATCAAAACTATCCATTTTGCATTTCATAATGTTCTCTATCTCTTGTGTGGTCATAAATTCTTCCATTCTCAATAAATCTGACAGGTAAACTATTCCTTACTCTCCCAGATTGCTTATAGTATCATCATTTATATGAAAACTGTGAACCTATTTTGACTTTATTTTGATATACAATGTAAGATATTGATCTATGTCCAGGTTCTGCAGTACTATTTTCCAGTTTTCCTAGAAGTTTTTTTTCAAATGATCAGTTTTTATCCCAGAAGCTGGAGCCTTTGGGTTCATCAAAGAGTAGAATACTATAGTTGTTGATTACAGTGTCTTGTGTACCTAAACTATTCCACTGATATATCACTTTATTTCTTAGCCAGTACAAGTAGTTTTGATGATTGCTGCTTTATAATACAATTTAAGATCTGGTGCTACTGGGCCACCTTCCCTATCATTTCTTTTCAATGATTCTTTTGATATTCTGGGCCTTTTGTTCTTCCAGATGAATTCTGTTATTATTTCTTCTAGATCCATAAAGTATTTTTTTTGTAATTTGATTGGCATGACAGTAAATAAGTAAATTAATTTAAGTAAAATTGTCATTTTTATTATATTAGCTCAGCCTACCCATGAGCAACTGGTTTTTTTTTTGCAATTATTTAGATCTGACTTTATTTGTGTGAAGAGTGTTTTGTAATTGTGCTTATAAAGTTCCTGGATTTGTCTTGGCAGGTAGACTCCCAAATATTTATTATGTCTACACTAACTTTAAATGGAATTTCTCTTTCTATCTCTTGCTGTTGGGCTTTATTAGTAATATATAGGAATGTCAATGATTTGTGTGAGTTTATTTTATATCCTGCAATTTTGATGAAGTTATTAATTTTTTCAAGTAGTTTTTTTTCACTTGATTCTCTAGGATTCTCTAAGTATATCATCATATCATCTGCAAAGATTGATAGCTTTGTTTCTTCTTTGCCTATTCTAATATAATTTTTTATAATATTTTTTAAAAGACTAAAACCATCTAAGATTTCAGAAGGAAGAAAATTAAATTAAAACCCTAGAGTACAAGCAGATAAAACAATAGGGAAGATATTAAAACAGAAGCGAAAATGGCCATCAAGATATCTAAATCAGATCACTGCCTGCATTGTTAATTATATATTGTAAGAAAAAGATCGAACCAATATCAGACAAAAAAACCCTGGGGATTTTCAAGAGAACATGAAACCAAAGCAGAATGTTCCCAAATAAAGAAACCAGAATTTTGAGAAAAGAAGGTAAGAAGGAACACATGACAGACGTGGCAGTAGCAGAACCAGAGGAAGCAGGAGGGGCTGCTTCTAGAGCTCCAGGCCCACAGAAGGTGGGGGGATCAAGGATATGATCAGAAGGAGATTGCAGGGTTCTCTTTGCTGGTGCTGAGGCAGGGTTGTCTTGCTTTACCCTGCTTGGATCTGGGTTGCAGTCCTGGTGGTGATCC
This sequence comes from Trichosurus vulpecula, assembly GCF_011100635.1. NCBI lineage: Eukaryota > Metazoa > Chordata > Mammalia > Diprotodontia > Phalangeridae > Trichosurus > Trichosurus vulpecula. Next base: position 205,581,764 of record NC_050576.1, on the reverse strand, counting down.
CAGAGTGAGGAGAAGTGCTGGTATGGCAGAGCTTGTGGTAACTGTGCAGGGGGCATCTTCCTTGCAGTTCCAAGGTGGAAAGGAGTGCTTCTGGTAGCTCACAGACCAGATCACAGACCAAGCAAACACTTCTCCTTGGATCATACCACCTTAGAAGAACTGAAAATTTATAGGTGCCTAGAATTATCTCTGATGACATCTATGCAAAACCCCTGAAACTTGGGACAGAGCACTCTCTACTTTGAAAGCAGAGTAATACCTTGACAAAGAGCTCAAAAATCAAGGAATTGGCTCAGAAAATGAGCAAATAGTGTAAAAAATCAGAGTCTTACTTTGGTGACAAAGAAGATCAAAACATGCAATCAGAAGAAGACAACAAAGTCAAAGATCTTATATCCAGTGTCTCCAAGAAAAATATGAATTGTTCTCAGGTCATGAAAGACCTCAAAAAGGATTTGGAAAATCAAGTAAGAAAAGTAGAGGAAAAATTGGGAAGAAAAATGAAATTTATCCAAAAAAAGTATGAAAAATGAGTCAACAGCTTGCTAAAGGAGACCCCAAAAATTCTTAAGGAAATAACATCTTAGAAAATGGACTAATCCAAATGGCAAAAGAGGCCCAAAAAGTCAGTGAAGACAATAATGCCTTGAAAAGCAGAATTGGCCAAACAGAAAAGTAGGTCCAAAAGATCAGTGAATAAAATAATTCCTCAAAAATTAAAATGAAGTAAATGCAAGCTAATGACTTTATGAGAAATCAAGAAATTATAAAACAGAACAAAAGAATAAAAATATAGAAGATAATATGAAATATCTCATTGGAAAAAAACCCAATGACCTGGAAAATAGGTACAGGAGAGATAATTCAAAAATTATTGGACTACCTGAAAACCTTGATCAAAAAAGGAAGCCTAGACATCATCTTTCCAGAAATTACAAGGAAAACTACCCTGATATTCTAGAACCAGAGGGTAAAATAGAAATTGAAAGAACCCCTGATTGCCTCTTAAAAAAGCTCCCAAAAGGAAAACTCCTAGGAATATTGTATCCAAGTTCCTAGATCAAGGAGAAAATATTTCAAGTAGCCAGAAAGAAACAATTCAAGTATCATGGAGCCACAGCCAGCATAACACAAGATTTAGCACCTTCTATATTAAAGGATCAAAGGGCTTAGAATATGTTATACCAGGGGTCAAAGGAGCTAGGATAAAAACCAAGAATCACCTACCCAGCAAAACTGAGTATAAGACTTAAGGGGAAAAAATAGACATTCAATGAAATAGAGCACTTTCATGCATTCTTGATGAAAAGACCAGAGCTGAGCAGAAAATTTGACTTTCAAATATAAGAATCAAGAGAAGCATAAGAAGGTAAACATGAAAGAGAAAGCATAAGGAACTTATGAAAGTTGAACTTACATTCCTATATGGAAAAATGATATTTGTAACTCATGAGACCTTTATCAGTAATAGAGTAGTTGAAGGGCATATATATATATATATATTTGTGTGTGTGTGTGTGTGTGTGTGTGTGTGTGTATGCATATATGAGAGAGAGAGAGAGAGAGAGAGAGAGAGAGAGAGAGAGAGAAGACAGAGGGCACAGGGTGAGTTCAGTATGAAAGGATGATATCTTTAAAAAATAAAATTAAAGGATGAAAGACAAATATATTGGGAGAATGAGAAAGGGAGAGATAGAATAGGGTAAATTATCTCACATAAAAGAGGGAAGAAAAAGCTGCTCCAAAGGAGGGGAAGAGAGGGGTGGTGAAAGAGAATGAGCCAAGCTTACTCTCATTGTATTTGGCCTAAGGAGGGAATAACATATACATTCAATTGGGTATCTTACACTACAGGAAAGCAGGGGGGAATGGGGATAAGGGAAGGATGATAGAAAGAAGGGCAGATTGTGGGAGGGGGTAGTCAGAAGCAAACACTTTTGAAAAGGTATGAAGTCAAAGGAGAAAAAAGAATAAATGGGGGCAGAATAGAACAGAGGGAAATTTAGTTAATCTTTCACAATACGAGTATTATGGAAATGTTTTGCACAACTATACATGTATAATCTATACTGACTTTCTTGCTTTCTCAATGAGTGTGGGTGGAGAGGGAAGAAGGGAGAGAATCTGGAACTCAAAGTTTTTAAAACAAATGTTAAAGAATGCTTTTACATGCAACTGGGAAATAAGATATGTGGGCAATGGGGTATAGAAACGGATCTTGCCCTACAAGAATGTAAAGAGGTTGGGGGTGGGGAGGAGTGATAGAAGGGAGGGCAGACTGGGGGAAGGGGTAATCAGAATGCATGCCATCTTGGGGTAGGGCATAGGGAGAGATGGGGAGAAAATTTGGAACTCAAAATCTTATGAAAATGAACATTAAAAACTAAAAATAAATTAATTAATTAAAAAAAAGAATCCCACCAAAAAAGTATGCAGACCTTATATAACCCAGTCTTAGAAAAAGAAACAAACCAACCGTAAGATAACTACTAAATTAATTTAAAAAAACAACTTTTGCTGATGGGATTATAAGATAATTATATCAAACTTTTAAATAATAACAAATCACAGATTATGCTCAGAAAATGAGAAAAAATGTAGTCTACCATGTTTACAATTTTTTATGAGATAAATATAGTACTGATACCTAAACCAGGGGAGCATAAATCAAAGAAATAGAAATGTAGACCAATATCATTGATGAATATTTGTTTAAAAAATAAGTTAAAGGCTGCCAAATACACTACAGAAATTTATCCAATGATTCACTAGCTATGATCAAGTTGGACTTGTATCAAGCTGGTAAGAATGGTTTAAACTTAGGAAAATAATCAACATAATGAATCATATTTTGAAGAGATCCCAAATCATACAATTATCTCAAAACTATAGGAAAAAAAATTGACACAGTAATACTCATTTATGCAAAAAAATTCCAAATTATATGTGTAAAACGATCTTTGTTATTATTAAAACACACACATATTTCTATATAGCCATAAGCAAGCATCATGTGCAATGGGAATATACTAGAAGTTTTGCAATAAATGCAGGATTAAAACAAAAATGCCCAGTCCCCTTGCTATTATTTGATATAATTCCAGAAAAGCTATCTATAACAAATAGAAAAAAGAATTAATTAAAAGTGTAAAGGTAGCAAAATTGTCCCTATTTGTGATGATATGATAATTTATTTAGAAATTCCTAGGGAATTAGCAAATATATGAATTGAGATAATTCATATGTTCAGCAAAGTTAGGGGCCATAGACCAAACTTCTTTTTTTTATGATAATAACAAAATCTAAGAGCCAGTAGTAAAAAGGGATATACCATTTGAAAAAACTACAAATGCATTATATGTGGGGAACAATTTACCAAAACATATAAAATACATGTGTACATTAAATCTCTCTGTCTCTCTTTCTCTCTCTCTGTCTCTCTCTCTCTCTCTCCCTCTCTCTCTCTGTCTCTCTCTCTCTCTGTCTCTCTCTCTCTCTCTCTCTCTCACACACACACACACACACACACACACACACACACACACCTACACACAGACCTCAACAAAATTTAGGGAAAGAATAATTAGATAGCTGGAGGAATATCCAATGCTCATGGCTTTACCATGTCAATACAATAAAAATTACAACACTACCTAATTGGTTTGTAGTTTTAATGCTATAACAATCAAAAGGATACATTGCAGCATTTGATGATGAAATAACAAAATTTATTTGGTGAAACATCAGATATTCATAAATAAAGAAATAATTTTTAATGTAGAAAAAAGGAAGTGCAAGATCTCAAACTATGTTACAAAGTAGAAGTCCTCATAACGATCTGACTTTTGGTATGAAAAAATAGAAATGTTGATCAATGGAAATGACAAGCCAAGGTTAAGTCAGAAATAATGGAGCTTAATAATCCAGTGTTAGGTAAGCCTAATTTTGTAAATTACTTAGTGGAGGGTGGAGATTGGGAATCATGCTATATCATTTTTTTAAATGAAAGGAAAAATATAAAGATATGTGTCAGAAATTTTGCTTTGGGCAATATGGCTTATTTAATAATAAATTCAAAATAAATACATAATGAATATTAACAATCATATCATAAGTATTAAGAAAGAAGCAAATAATTTTATTTCACTTCTGGGAGTAGAGAATATATTTTAACAAAGTAATTAATAGAAGCATTTGCAAAGACAAAATAGATAATTTTGATTACATGAAATTGAAATGCTCCCTCAAAAACAAAATTAATGCATCTAAGATAAGGAAAAAAAGGGAAAAAAATTTGTATCAAATTTCACGGATAAGGGTTTGATATTCAAGGCCCTAATATACATCCTCAAATGTATATTAAGAAAAGAAAACCCACTCAACCAAAAATTGCAAATTATTAACCATCGTATGAAAGAATCCTCCAATTCCTTAATAAGAGAAATACAAATTAAACAACACTGAGCTTTTACCTCTCACCCAGAAAATTAGCAAAGAAGATAAAAGACAGGGATGATTTAGTGTTAGAGGGATTGTGGGACGATAGGCATAGTAGCACATTTTTGGTGGAGCAGTTAATTAGTACAACTATTTTGCATAGCAATTTCTAATTATGTTATTATATCACTTGAAATAATAACCATATGCTGCAAATGTATAGCAAATACTACATTTATAAGCATAATTATATTAATTTTATCAGCGGCTAAAATGTTCATATAATTTCAATTTCTGCTACTAGGTATATACCACAAGGAGATCATTGACACAATGAAAGTTCTCATATACACCAAAATATACGACATTTTTTGTAGTAGCAAAGAAACATCAATGAAATTGAATATCATTATACTATAAGAAGTGACAAATATATTGGATACAAAAAAAGATGGAAAGATTTGTAGGAACTGATGCAAAGTGAAGTACACAGAGCTATATAGATATGTATAGGTGTGTGTATATATACACACACACACACACACACACACACACACAAGCACACACACACACTGATTGCAGCAATTTAAATGGAAGAAAAAGTAAAACAAAACAATAGAGAATGTTGCTAAATAACAAAGAATTACCAGAATGAAGAAATATGAGGATATTTGTACCTCTTCCTTTGCAAAGATGAAAATTCCATGTGTGTGAAACATAGCATATTCTTCAATGTATTTTCAATGTATTCATTAATTTGATTTTTCCTTCTTCCTCTATTTTTTTTTTCTTTAAAAAAATATTTAGCTTATGGGATGGCTCTCTGGAAGGAGGAAAGGGCAAGGATACCGGGGAAATTTAGGTCATCATAACAAAAGATATTTTAAAACTATTTTCTTTTAATGTAAAAAGAAATATCTATGACAAAGATCAGGAAGGTAGCTGCCGCCCATAAACCCCAAATTTTTTGAGGATTGGGTTTTCCCTGTTAGCGTTTTTCCAGGTCAGTGAAGATTTTATATTCCAGAAATTGTATTGTGAGTCCAGATGACTAGAGACCTTTTCTGTTGGTTTTACAAGTTTGCAATCACAAAAGATAAACTGTTTTATTACAATTAACTGTTGGGAAAGGGTCAGTGTGTTGTTGAAGTATCTCTCTGTCCCTTTAGACTATATGTATCTGTTTAGGTTTGAGAGTTGTTGTAGGCATCACAGTGAGAATGGTTTTGTCTATTGTGCCTCGTAACACACCAACCCATCTCTCAGCCTGTCTGTTGCTTTCTGCTCTAGCAGGTTTTTGTTTTTTTGTTTGTTTCCTTTCCAGCTCAGCTGACTCATTCTGCTCATAGGTGGATTGAATCACTTTAGCCCATTCTCCACTTCTTAACCCTACCCCAGACCACCATGCAGCCTGAAGCTCACAGCCCCTCTTTTTTATTTCCTGTGTGTCTTGGGGAACAAAAAATAGGTTTGTGTTAGTTCCAGTAAGGTAATTCCAGTACTTGTATAATTTATTCTCCTAAGATTTAGCTGGTATTTTAGAGCGTGCACTTAAGAAAAACATCATACCTAGATTTGAATCTTGATTGGTCTTTTTGCTGAAAGTGTAAATGTGCATGTGTAAAGTTGGGAAAGTGTTTCTTTTGTGTTATCTGTGCTTGTTTATATATGAAATGAATTGGTGCCATATCTAAGCAGAAATCTTTCTTTTTGGCTTGTTTAGCCTATAATTAAAGCCATGCTACCTGGGACTACTGAGGTTGATTTGGCTTGTCAGCATCAATTAATTTAGCTGGAGTCAATTTAAGGAGTAAAAGTTCTTTTTTTTTAAATTAAATATCCTAGTTTTCTGAAATACCTATGTTTTATAAAACTCAGTTTGACCAACTATTCATCTCTTTTTTTTCTGAATTTTTCTTTCTTTCTGAATTTGAGCTGAGTCAAAAGAGAAGAAAAAAGATAAAGTAAGAAGTAGGTGGGAGAACTCTTCCCAATCTTCTGATACATGATTGCCTTTAAAAATAAACAAAGAGGAAGTAAAGATAATTGTAAGTCATAATATCTGTTTCATGAGGAGAAAGTAGGCCCAAGCAAAGTAAAATAGCTGAACAGATTTACAAAATGTATATAATATTTGTATGTGTATGTGTGTGTGTGAGTGTGTGTGTGTCCAACATATATATAATACATAATATAATATATATAACACATTCTTGCATATACATATACATGTTTATGCATGTGCACCTGTGTGAATATGTGTGTGTGTGTCCACATAGTGGTATGCTGATAAATATTTAACAATTGGCTCTCCAGGGGAAAAAAAAAGTCACAAGTGATAAACTTCTAAATTTAATCTGCATTATTAATATTGTTTCATCATTTCTTAAGCCTAGACATTCAACAAAAGGATAAAGCAAGACCTGATTTGTTTAATTGGTCAATTTGTGAGGTGTAAATCCCAACACTGAAGATTTAATGATTGGCTCTCATCTGCCAGTCCAAGCTGGCTCTAGAGCATGGCATTTAGGTGTGTGTATGTGCATATATATAGGTGTTTGTTCCTTATGCATATTCATATACACTTGTGCATACATCAATATTTATATATGTGCACATATATTTGATATGCACTCATGCATGTACATGTGCATGTATACTTATTTGTGTGCGTGTGTGTGTGTGTGTGTGTGTATACATAAGGGTGTTTGGCGCTTGCCTCAAACACCTACAATGATATCACCAATGTTGAAAAAGCTTGGAGAGCTGGTACATGCATGGACATTCTTCATTGACTTTACACATGGTTGTAAATAGTCTTTTTTCCATTGACTGCTTAGCTGGAACTTCCTGTTTTTTAAGACTTTCTGAGCACTTTGAAGACCATTTGTGCATTCATGTTTGAGGGTAAGGGACTCTTTCCCTCATAGTGACATACTGAAGTAAGAGAGGGAGGACTTGAGGGCTGCCAACTTAAACCACCCTCTGCCAACACAGAACATGTGGCTGCTGGGAAAGAGGCCTGGCGTTTTAGTCTTTTGCTTTATCTTTTTGCACTCTGGATGCAAGGAGTCGGGTCTTCAAACAGAGAGCTCCTATCACTAGAATCTGGGAGTGCTGGGATCCCAGCTGATTGTTGCAGCCATCTCAGCAGCAATTGAAATTTGTCTGTGGCAAAAAAATAAAAAAAAAAGATCGCAAGATTTTTTTTTTGGCCTATTTACCTCTTATGTGAGTGAAACATTCATTTCTTTATTCTTTTTCCTCATAATGGGGATGTAGTTGTTTTTCAAAGTAGAGTTATAGAGAATTTTTAATTTTGTGAAAAGATTTTATAACCCAGAAAGCAATAACCTTTGATTTTTCTTTGCTATATTCTAAAGATTATTGGAAAAAAATCTTACATATCATCTTTATAGCATATTAAGTTTTACAAAGCACCTTGTAAATATTATCTCATTTGATGCACATAGCTACCTCATCATTTAATTTCTGCCTACTTTAGATTCCTCATCTATAAATGCGGATAACAGTACCTACTTAACAAGATTGTTAGGCACACCAAATGAGATGACATACATTAAGTGCTCTACAAGACTTTAAATGTTATAAAGATTACTTTCTCCCTTATTAATTTTTAAATGTGTTCCAACTAATTTACATGCCACTTGTATGTTTTCTTCTGAGTTAATTTATGATAATATGAATATAATACTCACCCATAATGTGAGGAATATTTTGTTGTAGAAAAAAATGTATTTTGTGTTGTAAGAGTGTATATGTTATGACATTTCAAATATATTGGGCAAAGTTACGCTTGCAGAAACTTTTCAATTTATATGAATGCAAAAACCAAACACGTAACAGAGTTCAGATGTTGTGAACAAAAATGTTAAGACTATAATTTTGAAATTGGCTAATGTGCAGTCAATGTTAAATACATCTGATCATTGCTAACATTGCCAACAGAAAACTGAGTTCTTATATCAAATAATGGGTTAGGATTAGTTATAATCTTGGCACTCTTAAAAAAAATAGGAATATGGTTATCAAAGGGAAAGCATCCCTAATTTTGTAAGTATACTTTTTTGCTATGACAATGTAGACCTCTCATAAGTGTCCATAGACATCATCCTGGGAAGCAACCCCTGTGGAGATGCAGCCTGGTTACTACTCCTACAAGTGCTATCTATTGAAAACCTAGAAAAAGACAGTCCTGTTACCAAAATTCTTATCACTGTCACTTAGGATGTTCAACATCAGAATCTGGTATCAATGGAAATGATGTTAATGAATGGGTATCATTTATTTTGACTCAGTATCCTAAGGACCATGGGACATTTCTTGGCAGATAAAACCTTCTGTATGTGATGTCTCCTCCATTACAATGTGAACGTATTTATAAAATAGTGATTGTCTTACTTTTCTATTGTATCAGCAGTGCTTAGCCCAGTTCTGTGCACATATTAAGCATTTAATAAATACTTCATTTATTCATTCACAAAAGTTATTCCGTTTGCTTGCAACACTTCAGACAATTGAATAAAACCTCTTCTTAATATTCTTTTGGTGCATAGTAAGTAACTAATAAATGTCTGTTGACTGAGTTACTCCTCTTTGTTACATAAAAAGGCCATTAAATCAAATATAAGCTCTATCTTTGAGATAGGGACAACAGATAATTTTTAGAGTCCTTCCATAACCAAAACATAAATCTTTTCCCTGATCTTATAAGGTACCAACCCTGAGGTATTGAATATAACTTTGAGAATATTTACAAAACGATATTGGGGATGGACACAGCTGTCAGCTAAAAAAAAATAAGTTGGAAGAGGAAACAACATCATGCTTAGCAAAAATTATTTATCTTCTAAAATATGATAATTAGGAAATAACTTTGTGTTTTAAAATATCATATTAAAATGTTTAAAGGTATGTAGATTTTGTAAATTTATATAAGTTTTCTCTCCATAAGAAGAAACTAATCATCTTTTAGAGCATAACATGAAAACAATACATCTCACTTAAAATGAAATTTAGAATAAAAAAAGGTGAAGTGATTCTTATGTATTATATGCAAATAGATATAGACTATATGTAAACTGTGGCATATACAAAGTTCAAGAGGCATAATTTCTGGATAATTAGCAATCATTTTATTAATTATACTGGTGAATAATTAATACAAGATGGTCCTTTGCTTTTTCTCATAAACCAAAGACAAATCACAGAGGGCACTCAATGCTTATATACCTTTGAAAGAATAAGTGTTCCTGAAAATAAACTGTTGGCAATTAATGAGAGAATGAATATTATAATGAGAGGTGGGCTTATTCTAATGAGGGACTAGGTGGCTTGACTTTGATTATGTCACTTATACTGAGCTCTACCCAGATGACCCTCAGGCAAACTAGAGAAAAGGGATCCACCCAATCATGTCAGTAGAACTCAGTGGGCCAGAATTCACCTAGATGAGATTTTCTTTGTAAGGTCTTCTAGTTGGGTGGGACAAGAAGCATGTACTCAGAGGATATGGACAATCTCATCTATCAGCAATATCCTTTAAAAGAGCTGGACTTTGAATGAGATAATAAAAAGAAAAGAAAAACAACCTTGAATCTCCCCAATATTAATTGGTTATTAATATAAGAGAGAAATAATCACTTCTCTCAATATACATATAAACTCAGTAAGTATAGTTACATATATTATATATGTAAATGTGTATATATGTCTGTAAATATATATGTATTTGTTATATTTCCTAAAAACCTGAAATCTGTTGATAGAGTCGATACAAATAATTGTGTTTCCATCATTAACTGTCTTATATTGTTATAATATGTTTTTGGAATTGTGTTCTTTTTTTCTCCTTTTGTTTTCCTTTTGACAATTAATGTTTGCATTGAAATATGTTACAACTAGAATTATACAAATGCAATATTATGCTGGTATCAACAATGGAAAATGAGTTACACATTTAAATACCTTCTAAGAACTCAAGAGGTAAAAAATTATTTCTATATCTTCTTCCAGCTTTGAAATAATATGAATATATTATATTATTAATATCATATCATATTATTAATATTAACACAGCAATAGGCAGTACCCTGCTCCAATTATAAGTAGTAAAATTTATTGTGGGCAATGGCATATCTTGAGACTGTAAAGTTGAATCTTTGTTCTAGATAATAATGTTCTTGCTAACACATGAAACAATACATAATTGTGTCAGTAAAGCAATAAACCCAACATCAATGATAATCATGAATATGCCTATGTAGTTCTGTATCGCAAAGTCTGAGATACTTTCCATATAGAAGGTAGAAGAAGCAAAACATTTATTCAGCCACCCCATAACCACATTCCATAAGCAAATGTTCAGCTCCCACAACCAGTTAGCCCACTTTATCATAACAGCAAGGAACTTAAAACACAGTATCACAACATGGAGCCTTGCTATCCCATAACCTCTCTGATGCCCAGCTGGGGTCTTCCCAAAAACAAACTCACAGTACAGCTATCACAGTCCAACTTTCCTTACCTTAGCTCTATCACTACAGCCATTAACAGCCATAATGACTCTCTCTCTCAGCATTTCCTGTGACACAAGTTCTTTCTCCTCTCAGTAAACTCCTCCCACCACATGTGACTTAGGCTTCCTGTGATGTAAGGAGGTCACATGGCCTATTAATGAGTGGGAAAGATGTTCAAATCTAAATTGTTATTACAATAATACAACAGAAAATAGCAATATGTTTTCCATGCGTGCTACCTAGCAGTACTGAAGAGGTTTGGGGTTGAGGAGTGATTGAGACCCCAAAATACCAACATGCCGGGTCCTGTCAAATGATTTGGACTTGAGTCTTCTCAGCCAAGGCAAAAGAAAGCTTATTAAGGATTTGCCATATTGGGTTGTCTTAAGAAATCTCAACATTTGTTTGTGATGCCTGTTTTCACAGGTGGGCCAGATTCAATCTACTGAGCTAGATTGAATCTGAGCGCCTTCATGGAGGCAAAATGAGACTTATATACAGAAAGATTATGGGAGGGATCAAGGGGTGGTCTTGAGTAGTATGGGATGACTAGAGGAGGGGTTTAGAGTGGACTGGGGTGACTGGGGTGAGATCAGACTCCAGGGTGGGAAATGGCTGAAGGCTACCTGGAGATGACAGACAACAGAAGGCTAGGGTAACAGAGCTATGGTATAGATATTTTGATCAGGATCAAGGGTGGGAAACATCCAGAAGGCAATCCAGAGTTAACCAGACAATGGAAGGCTAGGCTAGGCTATTTGGGCATGAGAAGCCAGATCAAGTGGGGAGATTCAGGGTGGAATTCACCAGCAGATATCAAAAATTCTTCTTCATAGCCTGGCACCACCCCTCATCACATCTTCCAACCAAAAGACTGAACCCATCATTGGGAAGTATGCCCTTCACCTTAGCTGGAGAAATTTAACCCAAGTTCTAATACTAACCAAAATTTCCATTCACCATCAGAGCACGAAACATGGAACTAAGGATCATATTGCAAACATGTTAAGGCAATCTGACTTTCCCCTGTTCTTCCCTTTTGGGATGCTAAGACTATCAAGTCTTCCCTTTGTTTGAATGGGTGGTAAACCTTTTTGCTATCTTAGTTAGTCATTGAATTGTATATGATGTGGTGCTGGTAGCAGGAGCTTTCCCACACTGATTTCTCACACTCTAAATGGTGAGCCTCAAGTGCCCCAAGGCCCTGAGAAAAGTAAATAAGATTCATTGCTGGCATTTGACTTTTGGGGGTACACTCACTGAAGGGATGTGGGTGACCAGACTCTGGGCAAGCTGTTGAACCCGCTCCCCCCCCAGCTTTGTAACCCAGACAGACACATATTGGTGCTTCTCTGGTAAGTATGAATTGTGATTTTAATCAGATAAGGTCTGTCTGTTGACATTTGTGATTTCTATTTGTATTTGTCTTGAAGTTCAGGGGCCTAATCTTTTCCCCCTGAACTAAGTGACTATGTATGTTTGATTAAACTGAGATTGTTACCCCTTAAAGTTGCTTTCCTTAGAAAATCAGATCAAAAGAACCTGTGTTGGCAGCCCTCTGTGTGCTGTTTGTTGTTGGTCTTACACAGCCCTAGTAGCTGCTAGCCACGTTATTGCTACAAAAAGATTATCTTCATTATGATACCTGAGATGTTTCTCTTTTATCCTTCCAGTTCCCGTTTATATACCCTTGGAATCCTATCTCTGCCTTCTGCCCTATACCACTGTGCATCACTGAGACCATAGAAAAAAAAAAACCCAGGACGGGCATGCTAGCCTTCTTCCATCTCTTTCAGGCCCTTTGATCCTTGTACTGTGTGGCAACCCCAAAATCTTAAACCTGACCCTGTCCCCTCGTTCTACTGAGCTAGTTGTCCCTAGGTTCTCCATCCACTACCACCCTAACACAATTTATTGCTCATGGCCATTGCTTTTTAGTTTTCCCCCTATTTCACAGGTTCCTAAATGAATAACCAAACCTTTCTATCACCCCAAGGATGGTGAAGCTTTGGACCCAAGGACTCCAAGTACTCACTTTGTGCGTATAGAACTAATAAAAATGTGTACCATCAACTAAAGGGGATTACCTGTGGTGTCAGAGAAAGAGGGACCCTATAATTTCTGTTACTTTGTATCAATAATTCCATTTTAGAAAAAAAAAGTCTCTATCATTATAAATAGTCATGTTTCCTTCAGCAGATATTAAAAACATGGCTGGATAAATGCACAGACATGTGCACCCACATGTACACACACACACACACACACACACACACACACACACACACACACACTTATTTAATAAATGCCAAGCACTGAGCTAACTGCCAGGGATACAAATAGAAAATTGTTCCGTTCTCTCAAAGAATTTAAGTTCTAACTGAGGGACACAATACATGAAGGAGGACTAAATTGTAAGTAAGATAGTAAGTCCTGGTAGTCTTTAAGGTTTCTCATTAGGAAAGACAGCAAGGTTCAGGAGCTATTAAGGTGGATTGTCGGGTTATATGAAAGTAGCATGTCAGGTATGACGATATGACCCATCCATTTTCTTACTAAAAGGGATGTAAGTGTTGATTCCTTGCTCATCCAAATAGGATCATTACCCATGTGTATAAAATAGAGAGATGTAGGGTAGAATGGAGAAACTGGAGGTCTAGCCCATGACTACTGGGAAGGAGGATACATATTCAAGAGCTGGAGTGGATTTGGGTCTTTAGCTTCCCCTACCCAATTGTGTGACAATGGAGGCAATCTGTATACAAGCAATAGGAAAATAAAATGAAAGTGTTCCCTGCATTATCTGCTCCTGATCAGAACAGGATTCCACCCAGTTCTACACTGCAAAGTCAACAGCAGACCACCATATCATGAAGTCTCTTTCCACTTCCCTGAAACAGAATTTACTATCTCAAGGCCATGGCTTGCCTATTGTAAACCCAAAATGGCTTTATATTTTCTATTTATTTGGAATACCTGTGGGACATAGTTTTATTAACAACATCATTTATCCCATATAACCCTCCCTTCTCTATGTCTGTCCTGACTTATAAGACAAAACTAAGAACAACAAAATTAGAATTTTTTAAATCTCTGCAGTTGACTTTTTAGTAAAGCAAACTGGCCATCCCCTATTTAATCCAGTTTATTGATGTTCAATATCGTAAAGATGTTTATAATAAAATATGGCCTTAATGTTTCACACATCAGATTTGAAAGTAAATTATAGATAACTATACCTCATAGACCTACTATTTTAATTGACTTTGGTAATCAATAGAATCTCCCTTAAAAGTTTTTATGAAGTATTATTTAAAATCAAGTAGCATACCATCTAAATCAGCACTCTTTTCCCTAACAAGATTTAAGAAAGAGATGGTTTTATTTTTATTATTTGAATTTCATCATTGCTCTGAGGAGTTAAAATAAGAAACCATCAGTCTCTGTTCAAGGTTTCTTTTGATAATTGGACATTCAGTGAAAGCCTGCTATAAATTGCAAAATGATGACCAATATTTTTGGGTCTGTAAGATTTTTTAAAAAATTCCTAGCAAAACAAAATGTTAGTGTTCTTTAATAATGCTTATAGAAGATGAAAATGTCTACTCATATATATATATATATATATATATATATATATACGTACATATGTGTATGTGTGTATATACATACATAGTGTACTTTTCAATGATATTTCAGCTTCAGAATTCCCTTCTCTTCCCTCACTTATCCTAGACTCATAATTTATGAGTATCTAGTGAGCAAAGGGAAAACTCAATGTCCTGCTCTGTAATGTCATTTTATTCCTCAAGGAAATTAATGTTCCCTCCCTCATCTCACTGGCAGCATCTTCTAAACAATTAGCTGTACCCTTCAGATAGCATTTTTTACCCTATATTACAACAGTAAACAAAAATCACTGTCCCTAGTCAACGCATATCCAGATGATGTGATTTTTCTCTTATATCCTAAATAAACTCATTTCATATTCCTCAAAACCTTTGCTAGGATGTATGACTCCAGTAATTCCCTCATCTCCCTCATCTCATTGCCAGTAATGTTAACAATTTAGGTTTTTCTACACACCCTAAAATAAAAAAAAAACAGGCAGAGAGGACATTTTCTTAGTGAGAATAGGATATTTCCATTTACCACTGTATATTGACACTCGTTAGGATCCTGGCTGGAAATCACTTTATGACATCACACTGTTGCCACAAATTCAAGAACAAATAAGCTATCCTTCCATTAGGGAACATAAAATGGACCATTTTCAGACTCAGTCTGTACACTGTTTATGGGTTGGTTGCTGCTTTCAGCATTTACTTTTTTTTTTAAACAAGAGAACATCCACTGTTCCCTTCTGGCACTATTCCAACTGCATATGTTAACTTTGCCTGTTTTCCAAGACATTTGGTGGGAGCACTTCATAAGATACACATATTTTCCACTGGGGGCTCATACCACATTTTATTCCATTGTAACCCACCTTTTGGAGTTCAGCCTAACAAAGGTTTCGGAGTCAGAGCAAAAGGAGAGGGGACTGATTGTAGATTAAGGAGTCTTCTTCCCAGCATTCTCAAAGCTCCAGTGTGTGTGTGTGTGTGTGTGTGTGTGTGTGTGTGTGTTGGGGTGGGTGGGGTGTTAAAGGGAGGGTACAGCTTAGCTTTGACCTGAGGACAAACTATCTACTGTGATTCTGACCCTGACCTTAGGAGGAGTTTGTAATTAAGAGAGACAGAAGCCAAGCAAAGCAAGTGAGACACAAGAGGATGAAAAACTTTGACCTTGGCAGATGTGTGCTGAACGCCTGAGGCTGGAGCCAGAACAGAGTCTCAGCTGGAGGTGATAGGCTGAACTTTGCCATCATGGGTTAAATGCAGGGCCATACACTTGCCAGTCCTCAATAACATGACACCACTGGGAAGTCAGGGACAGAATTTCAGAGATAGTTAGCAACTATCCAAGGTTTAGGAATGGGATTATTGTGAAACTTCCATGAACATGTACTCTGATATTTGCTGGGTAGAGATGAGATTCATATTCCTGTTCTTGGCTCTTTTGTTGCCCATTCTCTAACCTGAATTGAATGGGGGAGGGGGAGAGATCAGACACATTAAGGAAGCCAACTGTTCTGTTCCTGTCCTATGTTGCCTACTCTTCCATCTACTGGCAGAAAAGACAGGGCTATTTAAAAACTGCTATTTCCATAAAATAATAATAATAATAATAGTAATAATAATAATTGCTGTATTTTCTTAATCTGTGCATGATAATGTATAAAAATTTGGACATGCAAATCCATGCCAGTTTTAGTTACTTGAATGCTAGTGATGACATTGAAATTGGGTGGAGGATTAAAACCTAGAAAGAAAGTGGATTTAAAGTGTTGAGGTTTTATAAACCTAATTTCAGTTTTATCCATACAAACTGGCTTGGAGTTCAAGCCACATGTTTCATAGACAATGTAGTGAATTACAGAAAGAAAGAGAACAATACACCCAACTAGATGTTCCTAGAATACAAAAGCTAGAAGCTATGGAGGTGACTAAGCCACAGAATGAGAGTAGATATTTTCTTCTTTTGCCCTGAAAGTCTGCAAATAGACATGGTAGAAGAAGCCATGCCTCCCAAAGGCAGAGGCTGCTAGGGAAAGCCTGGCCAGAAGAAAGGATGTTAGTATAAATATGTTCAATAGATCAACAAGTTCAGTCTGACTTGATATTTTAGATCTAGGACTATGTCATTAACTGGCACATTTTTCTTTTGTACCACAGTCTAATCTCTTATTCCTAGGGAGAAAAATAAACCTGCCCTTTCACGGACTTCTTCCAAAAAAAAATTACACAAGAGCTTGGTTGGATATTGCTGCTTTGTGTGTGGGAGGGGGAGAGAGGAGTACTGATTATATAATTATGGTTCCTAAGTTTTATGTATTTCAGCCTAAAGAATATCATTATTAAGTCCCCAGATCTGTAAAACTCCATACTTTCATAGAGAAATGTAATTGAAGTACAAGAAGCCTCTCCTCTCCTTTCCTCTCCTCTCCTAGGTAATTGTGAAAAGACAAGTAACAGCTTAGTAAAACTGGCACAAAAATCTGAAGAAAATAATATTTCATACATTCAAATATATATGTATATATACATATGTACACACATGCATATACATATATAAACACATATATATGTACGTGTGTGTATACACACACACACACACACAGACATATACACACACACAAAAGAGAATTGTTTGAATGGTAAAAGAAGCACAGAAGATGGTACATTAGCAACCCAGCCAAACACTCCCAATATTCTCCTACGAAGAACTTTAAAATAAAGTCTTAAATTGAATTTTGGAGTGGAAGAGACAACAAAAAGTCAAAATGATCCTTTTTTTAGGATATGACTACTTAGGAGGCTTGTAAGAGAGGTCTATGACACCACGGTAAGAATTAACCCAAAGCACATTCGTCCAGCACCACCAGTGGTAGGCTTTGGTGGTATCCGCAAAAGTAGCAGGAACAGCTTTAGCAGCTTTCAGCCCAGATGTGATAAAGGGGTCAGCCAACTGGTCATAAAGAGATTACAGGGGACTCTTTGCTGGCATTGGGTAGAGCTGGCCCCAACTGGTAATTCTATTGCCCATATACAGTTCTGGTTCACAGTTTCAGGGTGGAGAAGAGCTCTTGTGGTCAGTCACAAGGAAGCAGGAGCCCTGGTTGCAGTTCCAGGGCCAAGAGAAGCACTAACTAATGTGATTGCAGAAGAGCAGGGGTAATGATCATAGTGCCAGGGTCGAAAGGAGCACCAGTGTTGTGGCTACAGGGATCAGGGGCCCTTCCTAGATAAAGGCCAGATTATAGACTAGGAGAGCAGTGACCATACCTCTCCCTGGATTACACTGTCTTGTAAGCACTAAAACTTTCAGACCCTCCAGAACTAGTTCTGAAAACAGCAGCAAATAAAGCCTGAAGCTTAGGACAGTGCCTACTCAGCACCACTTGAGAAGAGTCCAATTTAAACATAAAGTTCAAAATCAAGAAATAGATTGAGAAGATGAGCAAACAAGCAGGGAAAAAAAAAAAAAAAACTTGACCAAAAAATGTACTGCAGCATCAGGGAAGACCAAGACAAATTTAGAAAAAGACAATAATGTTAAAAGAGTCACAGCCAAACCCTAAAAAAAATGACAATTCAACAGAAGCCCAACAAGAATTCCTGGAAAAGTTTAAAAAAGAGAGAGATAAGACAAGTAGAAGAAAAAAATTGGAAAAGAAATGAGAGTGATGCAAGAAAATTATAAGAAGAGAAGTTACAACTTGGTAGAAGAGGAGCAGTTAAATGCTGAAGAATTTTTTTTAAATTAGCCCAAAGGTAAAAGAGGCACAAAAATTTATTGAAGAAAAGAAATCCTTAAAAAGTAGATTTGATCAAATAGAAAAAAGAGATATTAAAGCTCACTGAAGAAAATAAGTCCTTAAAAAAAGAAATTAGAATTGTGCAAGTGGAAGCTAATGACTTAATAAACAATAAACAATAAACATGAGACATTAATAAACAATAAAACATAGTAAAACAAATGGAAAAAAAATAGAAGAAAATTTGAGATATCTCTTCAGGAAAACAACTGACCTGGAAAAATAGATTGAAGAGAGATCATTTAAGAATTCTTGAACTACCTAAAAGCCATGACCAAAAAAAAAGAGCATAGATATCATCTTTCAGCAAATAATCAAGGAAAACTGCACTGATATTCTGGAAGCAGAGGATAAAATAGAAATTGAAAAAATTCACCAAATACCTCTTGAAAGGTATCCCCAAATGAAAACTCCCAGGAAAATCATAGCCAAATTCCAGAGCTCCCAGTTCAAGGAGAAGATACTGAAAACAGCCAGGAAGAAATCATCCAGACATAAGGACCACACAAGATTTAGTAGCTTCCATTTTTAAGTAGCAGAGGGCTCAGAATATGATATTCCAGAAGGTCTAGGATCTGGGAATACAATGAAGAATAGCTTACCCAACAAAATTTAGTATAATCCATTGGGGGAGGGGGAATACATATTAATGAAACATAGGATTTTTAAGCATTCCTGAAGAAAAGACCAGAGCTGAATGGAAAAGTTTACATTCAAGCATAAGATGCAAATGAAGGTTATCAAGGTAAACATGAAGGATAAATCATAAGGGACTCAGTAAGATTAAACTGCTTACATTGAAATATAGGTGATAAGAGCAAGGAGGAGTAATAAAAAGGAAGGCAGACAAAGGGAGACAGTGGTCAGAAACAAAACAGACTTTGAGGAAGGACAGGGTAAAAACAGAGAAAAGGCTAAACAGGAAAAAAAAATGGAATGGAGTGAAATACACAATTAGCAATGATAATTGTATTAATGGGATGAATTCATCCATAAAATGGAAGTGGATAGCAATATGGAATAGAAATCAGAATCCAATAATATGCTGTTTATAACAAACACATTTGAAGTACAGAAGGACACACACAGAGTAAAAATAAGGGGCTGGAGCAGAGTATGTTATTCTTTAGCTAAAGTTTAAAAAGGTGGGGAGGAGGAGGGCAAGTGTAGTAATCCTGATCTCAGACAAAACAAAAGCCAAAGTAGACCTAATTAAAAGGAATAAGAAGGGAAACTGTATTTTGCTAAAAGGTGCCATAGATAATGAAGTAATATCAATATTAAAATGTATATACAGCAAGTAGCATAGCATCTAATTTCTTAAATGAAAAGTTAAATGAACTACAGGATGAAATAGACACTAAAATTATACTTGGGGAACTCAAGTTTCCCCTCTAAGAGATAAATAAATCTAATTAAAAAATAAATTTAAAAAGGAGATGAATAGACCTTCAAAAAAGTTAGATTTGATAGACCTCTGGAGAAAGGAAGAGTATATTTTTTTTTTAGGTGCATATGCCACCTTCACAAAAATTGACCATATATCAGGGCATAAAAACACCACAAACAAATGCCCCAAATCAGAAATATTAAATGTACCTTTTCCAGATGAATAATGCAATAAAAATTAAGTTCAATAAAGTGTCACGGTGGCATAGATTTAAAAAAATATTTTGAAACTTGATAAGCTAATCGTAAAGACTTAGTAAAAAAGAAGTAATATAAATAATTGATATTTTCATTAAAGAGAATGACCCCAATGAGATCATGTATGAAAATTTGTGAGATGCAGCCAAAGCAATAGTTATGGGAAAATTTATATCTTAAATATATATATCAAGAAAATAGGGAAAGGAGATCAATGAATTGAGAATGCAGCTAAAGAAAAACAACTAGAAAAAGAATAAATTGAAAATTCTCAAATATACAACAAAATGAAAACATGGAAATCAAAGAAAAGATCAATAAAGTTGAAAGTAAAAAAATGAATAAATAAAAGTAGGATCTGGTTTTATGAAAAAAATAAAATAAATCAGTTAATTTAATTTAAAAAAGAAGGAAAATGAAATTACTGGTATCAAAAATTAAAAATATGAATGTACTACCAATGCTGATGATATTAAAACAATTATTAAGACCTACTTTGAACAATTTTATGTCAATATACCTGAAAATTTAAGTGAAATGAATGAAAATTTACAAAATATAAATTGCCCAGATTAACAGAAGGGGAAATAAAATGCTTAAATAATCTTATCTTTAAAAAAAAAGAAAAGAAATTGAATAGGCCTTCAATGAGCTCCCTAAGGAAAAAAAAATCCCCAATCTAGTTGGATTCATAAGTGAATTTTACCAACATTTAAAGAATGATTGAATTTAATACTATGTAAATGATTTGGGAAAATAACTAAATAGTCATGCCAAATCCCCACTATGACATAAATATGACACTGATGCCTAAAATGCCAAGAGAATTAACAACTTGTTAAAAAATAAATACAATGCATAGAGGCAGAGACAAAGAAAACTGTAGACCAGTTTCCCTAATGAGTATTAATGCAAAAAAAAAAGTTTTAGCAAGGAGATTACAACAATATACCAGAAAGATTATTTACAATGACCAGGTGGGATGTATAACAGAAATGCAGGGCCATTTCAATAGCAGGAAAATTATCAGTGAAATTGACCACATCAATAATAAAACCAACACAAAATCATATGATTATCTAAACAGGCACAGAAAAAGCTTTTTGACAAAATACAATACCCATTCCTATTAAAAACACTACAAAACATAAGGATAATTGGAGTCATTATAAAATGTTAAGTTGTATATATCTTAAACCAGAATTGGTATGATCTGTAATGGGGTTGAGTTAGAAGCCTTCCCATTATGATCAGGAGTGAAGCAAATGTGACCATTATCACCACTCTTATTCAATATTGTATTGAAATGCAACTTACATCCACCAGGCAAGAAAAAGAAATTGAAGGAACAATCTATGATCTATAGTTCTCCTTTTATGCTTTATTCTCCCTCTTTGGTGGCATTCAGATTTCATTTTTCTCTTAAAGTGAATCTGATAAAATGCTTTCTTGCACAGCTGAAAAGTTGAGAATAATTTCGGTAGTATTGCTTCTAATTTTTTTTTATCAATTAGAAATAAAAATATCCTGTGAATCCATCAGAATGAGGAATTTCTCTTCACTCCTACTCACCTTTTTTTGGTAATTCCTTCATAGCTGTATCTATTTCTTTTTTTCTGAGATTGGATTATGTATGTATGTATATATGTCTGTGTAAACATACACAATTTCAAAAATTACATATATACTTCCAAAAATTTTATACACACATGTATCTATCTATCTATCTATCTATCTATCTATCTATCTATCTGTCTGTCTGTCTGTCTGTCTATCTATCTTTCTATCTATAAATTGTGGGTGGAAGCAGTTGTTTTCCATGTCTCATTGTGAAATAGTAACAATGATATGATATTAGTATTGAAAAGGTGGGCATTTACTTTAATGGAAAGCTTGTGATCAGTAAAAGAACTTGGTAGTTATTAAAATTATTCCAGTCTGATCTTCTGGTCAACTCTGTTTATAACCTGTCCATCTATACATACACATACTTTTGAAGGAGCACTATAGGGTAGATATGAAAATGCATATAAATATCTGGGTAACATATTCATCATCCACCTGATTTTTCTTGTGTGGGTAGATGGGTCAAACCC
Organism: Trichosurus vulpecula; assembly: GCF_011100635.1. Lineage (NCBI taxonomy): Eukaryota > Metazoa > Chordata > Mammalia > Diprotodontia > Phalangeridae > Trichosurus > Trichosurus vulpecula. The sequence goes on along the minus strand of NC_050576.1, from coordinate 205,559,625 downwards.
TTTTAAGTGGTACATACCTCTTCTAGGAGGCTCTATGACCAGCACAATATTATTTGCAAACAATATTATCTGAAGAATCCCATCATCCCCTGGACATTCCTCTTTTACCTGGGTATTATGCTGGATCTGCTTTATCACATTAACAAATGACTTTGGAGAGCTCCTATCTCCATAGTTAATATTTCACTTGCTGTTTATTATCAGAATATGATTTAACAGTTATTGCCGTTGTTATACAATCTAACAATTGGGAATAACCTTGATGTATGGATATAGGATACACTGTCTGTAAAATATGGCAACGTCATCAAATTTTTTTTTTGTACTTAACTCACAATAAGTATAACCACAACAACCATTAGCATTTATATTGGCATTTTAAATCTTGGTACACTTTACACATGTCACATCATGTGATTCACAATAGCAGATGCTATTATTATCCTTATTTTACAGGGAGGAAAATTGAGGCAGAAAGAAGTTATGTGACTAGCCTGGAGTCATAAATAAGCAAGTGCCCGAGGCAGGATTCAAACATATTTTGCATTCTACATTCAGCACTCTATCTATTGTGCCACCGAGTTGCTTCTAAACGGTTGTTATATTCTTTATAGCACATCTTTTATGTCAAGGTAAGATCCAAATGGATACATGAAATAGACATAATAGGTCACATCATAAACTAATTATAGAAATAGGGATAGAAAAGTATGTATCAGTTCTATGAAAAATGAAAATGTTGATGATCAACAAAGAATAGAGAGGATCACAGAAAATAAAAGGACGATTTTGCTTACATAAAAATAAAAAGGTAGATATCTAAGTGTGTGTTTGTGTGTGTGTGTGTGTGTGTGTACACAACTCCAATAGACATAAGATTAAATGGAAACAACTACTTAGAATAAATCTCTGCAAGTTTCTCTGAAAAATATCATTTCCAATAGAAAAAAGGGGTTAACTCAAATTTATAATAAGAACCATTCCACAATTGGCGAAAAGTCTAAGGATATGAGTAGGCATTCTTTAAGGGAAGAACCAATGCTATCTATATCTATATAAAAATATTCCACATCACTAATAGAGAAATATTATACTCTTATAAACCTCTCTACTTTGCCCACCCTCTGAAAACCAAGGCAAAGGTTGCTGAGACTTTAGTTGCCACTATCAGAAAACACTGATCTTGACATCACCCTAGAGCCCAAAGGGCTTGTACTGTGCTTTGAAAGAGTAATTGCAACAAAAACTTGAGTTTTAAAAGCAAACAATAAAAATATTCAAGGAACGTACTAGGAGCTCTAACATCAGAGTAAAGACTGGTGAAATGTCTAGTAGGATATCAGCTGCTCCACAAACTTGCATGCATCATACCTCTCATTTTTTCCTCTATTTTGCATAGCTGCAAATTTGCATGGTTGCCAAATCAAAAGTGAAAATGAGGTTCCTAAGAAACATCCATACATTTTGACTCAGAATTCCCACTGCTAAATGTATATTTCAAAGAGGGCAACGATAAAAAAAGAAAAGGCTTCACACATCAATTAACATATAGCAATATTTTGTGCGTGTGTGTGTGTGTGTGTGTGTGTGTTAGCAAAGAAGTGGGAAAAAAAGGTAGATGCTCATTTTGGGGGAGTGGACAAACAAGTTGAGGTACATGAATGTACTAGCATTATTACTTTGCTTTAAGAAATGATGCATATAAAACAGCCTGAGAAGACATTTGACCTGATGCAAAATGAATTTAGCGGAAACAGGAAAACAATAAACGCAGTTATTAAAATGGCAAACATTTTATGAAGTACTTTAACATTTGCAAGGTTTTTTTCATATATTTCTATACAAATTATACGCTTGATGCCTACAATAACTCTGTGAGGCAGGTGCTACTTGGTTCCATTTTACAGATCATTGTGGTTTAGAGAAGTGACATTACTTACCTGGGATCCTTACAGCTAGAAAGCATTGGAGGATAGACTAAAATCTTCCTGACTCTAACTGCATGTAGTACTCTAATCGCAAGTCTCCCCAAATTCCTTACAAAAAAAGCAAAGCAATCAGAACCGAAAGCGATGATATTATAATGACTAAAGTTATCTTCAAAGAAGGGATTTGCAGAAGACACCAGGAAACTTTCTTTGCAGAGGTGGAGGAATTTTACAGAATGAAGAAAATAAGACCATTTAGCTTTTGAGGATCGATAAGTGAATTTTAGTAGCAAGTTAACTTCCATTTGACCTCTGGTCTCTATGAGAAAAACAAATTTAATTTTCCAGAAGCAAATTAACCTGTGACATACCAACATGTTCACACTCAACTGCTAAACTCACACACATGTCTAGACATATGCACACACTTAAAGTTCTACTTAATTTAATCTAATCCCAGTTCATCTTTCAACATGACTTAGTTATGTAGTGGATATGGAACATTGCATATAATTTCAAACTTTTTAAATATATTGGTTTTGCTGAACTTATTTTTTGGTTTTGCTTTATCTTCTATTCTTTGTTACAATTAGTTGTTCTCTGGGAGGGGGAGCAGGACAATGGGAAATATAAGTGGGTGAGTCAAAAACAAAAGATAGTAACAATTAATTTTAAAACAAAGAAATGGATGCTTCTGACTCTTAAAATTCAAATATCCTTGAGCCGTTACACATTAAGTTATCAGCCATTAGTATAGCCATATTAATAATTTTATCAAACTCTTCCTGGAGAACTGAGGGGATGACCAAGAATGAGGGCACTAGCCCTGAGGGACAAAGAGAAGAGACATTACCAGGTCAAGAGAAAAGGATTTTAAAAAAGCACCAAAAAACTTGCTGACAATGTATTTCTCATATTTCACTATTTTGGCTACAGCTGGCCCTGCGGTCACACCTATGATGATTCATTTATAGCTCTTCCAGATGTGGAGGGAAGAATAGATTTGACATTTCTAACTTTCTTAGAACACTTCTATCCCAACTCCTCAGTATCCCTATCCCTCTTGAAAACATGGCTGATACTCTCTAACTTGGATGCTTTATCTAGTTGAATTGTAGGTACCAGACAATCAAGCAACAATATGTTAATCTTTGACATTTGGCATTACCCAACAAAAAGATGAACTTTAAAAGTTTTAAAATAAATGGCACAAAACCTCAAAAGACAAAAGTAATCCCTGGGAAGCAATGACTAGATTTTGTCAAATGGGGACTATATTTTTTAAAAAATAAATTATGTTCTATCATCTGTATTTTTTTAACTTGGCTCTTGGTGGTTCTGTCCATCATGCATTTCCTCTGCAAAAACTCATTGCTTTATAATGATTCAAAAGTCTGTTTCTGTTTGGTTCAGCCTGTTGTAAAGAAAAACACAGAAGAAGGCAGCTTCTTAAAGTGAAGAATGACCCAAGTGGTCTAATTCATCAAAGCAACCAATAACAAATGTTGTCTCTGGATAGTCATTTACAAAAAGTCTCAGCAATGAAAAAGTGTTATCGGTTAAACAAATCCATATAAGTTCCTGTTCTTTAAACTTTAATATATCATTCCTGAGGTTGTTGAGTTACCTTGTCATAGACATGTGTTTAAAAAAGCAAATACACAGACGTATAAGTAAACACACACACACAAATACACACACGAACACATGACTATATCACATTGAATTACCTGGTCATAGATTTATGTCTCTATGTATTTGTGTATGTGTTTGTGTGTATATAACAGAAAGAAATTGTATATATGTATGTATATATGTGTGTGTTTTATATATATATATATATATATATGAGTGTGTCTATACTTGTGTACGTGTGTATATTTTATGTGTATATGCATATACAGATTTAGAGAAGTAAACATATATAACCACATACAAATAAATAAATAAACGTAGGTGTGTATGTTTACATAAATACACATGTATGCACATATAATAGTTATATGTGCACACACACACATATATATATATACACATACTTATATATTTCTGTATGTGCGTAAGTACACACACGCATGACTTTACGTCTATCTGTCTGTCTATCTATACATCTATTTGTTTTTTGTGGTATACAAACACATATATCCCATGACCAAGTAACTCAACAATAACTAAACAATATATACACATAGTGCATATGTGTGAATATATATGTACATGTATATATATATATAATATCTATATATACATATATTATTTATATATAGTCCTTTAAATCTCCACATGCATCTTCATATTAATTACTTCAAGAGAAACATATAGCTTGGTGAATTATGGTATACTGAGTTAAATTTATTTATTGTAAGGCACTTGCTCTTTGGTGTATTTGTTTTCTGTGATCTGTTTAAAATAATCTAAATGAAAACCCCTCATTATTTGACAATAACAAAAGTGTCCTTTTCTCCATATATTTGTATTTTACTTATATGTTATGCATAGTATATATAAATATGTAATCTATAAATATTGTACTTAAAACTTAAAGCTAAGTGTTAAATTCGAACAACTACTGTATTTGTCATTTCTCATTGAGATCTCTATGTGTGACTGTGTGGTCCAGAGGGAAAGGGTATTGAGGCTGTATATATAAGAGGGAAGATATGGTTCTGCCTCTGACACTTTCGCAGATGACAAGATGGCCTCAGTCAGTTCACTAAATATTTGAATTTAATTTTTGTCAACTATAAAATGAAGACAATTTTCTTTTACAGGGCCATTGTAAGGAAAATGCTTAATAAATCTTAAATGTTTTGTAGAAATATGCATAATAATTTTTTTTCTGAATTCATACAAGTATTCTTTACTTCTAGTCCTTTAGCCTTGACTTTTAAAACAAAAGCCAAATTAATCCATTCAGCTTATTAAAGAAATCTCCTAGCAGGAAAATGTTGTAGGAATATGGTTTAAAGGAAACCTCAAAACCCACCTTCTCTTCTATCCGTTAAACTAACCCCCCAACACACACACACACACACACACACACACACACACACACAAACACACACACACACACAAACACACACACACACACATACACCAAAACAAACAAACAAACAACAGGCTAAGACATTAAGCTATAGGCCATCAATTAGTACTTTAACTCCCTAAGGCTTTCTAATAAAATTTGCCTGTTCTTTTCTGCTCAGACACCAATGATCACTTTGTTACATGTGATGAGGAGGAAGAAGCAGAAGGAGTTTCTAGTTGAGGCTTTGCCGAAGTCAGACACTTGTACTCTTCCTGATCTGAGTACCTGAACCTTGTTCCTAGGATGAGAACTTGCTTACTGAAGTTATTCCTGCTCAAACTATCTGACTTTAGGCCTTGTATTTTGGGTTATGCAAAATTCTGATGGTTTCTCAAGGAAACCATCAATTTCCAATTCAAATATAAACCTTTCCAACTAAAACATCATTTTATTTTCGTGAAATTCATCTTTAGTTACCAAAAGTGTTAATACAATTGTTTAGATGTCGTACAATAATAAAAGAGAGACCTTAGAGATCATCTAATCTAAACCTATAATTTTATAGAATGAAGAAATAATGGCAATCACCTTTTCAGGATCCTAAAATGGGTTTTAGATCCAAGTTAACTCCCAGTTGACCTGTGGTCTACTAGAGGAAAGCATATTTCATTTTCCAAGAGCTAATTAACCCCTGACATACCAATATGTCTAGACATATTGCACACAAAGTTCTATGGCATATTTTTTTTGGATTTTTTTGGCAGGGCAATTGGGGTTAAATGACTTGCCCAAAGTCACACAGCTGGTAAGTGTGTCAAGTGTCTGAGGCCGGATTTCAGCTCAGGTCATCCTGACTCCAGGGCCGGTGCTCTACTCACTGTGCCATCTAGCTGCCCCTGTTCTATGGCATTTTAAATGATGGTAGTTCATTTTTTCTACAAGACATAGTTACTTAATTGACAAAGAAGAGATAGTGGGAACTCCAGTCCCAACATTTGTAAATATGAATGAATGAAAAGCATATATTAAATGCCTATTATATCCAAGCCTTGTGCAAAGCACTGGGGATGCAAACAGAAAGATTTGTACCTATCCTTAAGGAGTGCATGTTCTACTAAGAAATCCATGCATATTAGGGAGCAGTATTCAGGAAAGGGTGTTTCCAGTTTGTAAAACTTGTTTGTGTATTTGTAAATATGTGTAAATAAATGTAAACAATGTAAATTGTAAAAATATGTAAATAAATGTAAAGCAGTTTGTAAAGAAATGGAAAGTAGGACTGGAGGGAGGGGAAATATAGATAGCAAAGAGTTTGCCATAGACAGGGTAGATAAACAGATGGGAAATGAAACACTTTCTAGGGCTGGGGGCCAGCTAGTTAGAGAAAGTCAATGGCATTTGTGCTTACTAACTAGGAAAATTACTAATTAGGAAAGTAAAGCCTCAAAGTGGTGGTTGCAGAACCGAAGGGTATAACCTACAGAGAAGGTCTAGGGGTCAGTAAATACTTATAGCAGGTTATATGGACAGATGGGATATGAAGTATATGAATATTAACAAATATTGTTGGAAGCACTACCTTTTTTAATTTGCTGAATTAATTTTCTTTCCTTAGTCAAAAAGTATGTGTTTTCAATGGTTTTTTCTCAAGTGAGAATTCTTTGGAAGAATGGAAATATTTACTATGAAAAAGAGAAGAATCAATGACACATCATACCGTTTTGTAGTTTTTGAAGGGCAATATTGAAAAGAGAGATGAGACTTGTTCTACATGTCCTTGGAAAGCAGAAGTAGGAGCAAAAAAAAGTTGCAAAGAGGCTTTATATAAGGGAAAACTTCCTAATAAGTAGAGCTATTTCAAAGTGAAATGGGTGGTCTTTTGAAGAAGTAAATTTCTCATCGCTAAAGATATTTGAGCAAAAACTTCATAACCACTTATCAAATATAATATAGAGTAGATTCCTGTTTGAGTGCAGGTGGGACTAGATTGCATCATAAAGCACTTCCTATTTTGAGATTCTTAACTTATGATTCATATTCTTTAGAGTCCACTTCATTTTAGAATAAACCCATGTGTATAACTCTTGGGGAGAAGCCTAGTTTTGAGCTAAAGCAAAATGATGGGCAGCCAGGTGGCACAGTAGGCTGGCAGGCCTACAGTCAGAAAGACCTGTATTCAGATCTGGTCTTAGATACTTACTAGTTGTTTGACCCTGGGCAAGTCACTTAACCCTCTTTTCCTCAGTTTCCTCATCCATAAAATGAGCTGGAGAAGGAAATGACAAACCATTCCAGTATCTTTGTCAAGAAAACCTCAAGTAGGGTCATGAAGAGTCAGACACAGCTGGAAAAGGACTAAACAATGGCAACAACCACGACAACAGAATCTAATCAATACGTAGTAATAAAGTTCTGATTCAGTCACTGTTCTTTAGTAGTCAAATGGCCAAACTGCACAAGTGCTGTCTGACAGAGGATAGGGATAGTGGCAATGATGACTGGACTTTGCTATATATAGAATATATATTTATATAGAAGTGCAAAATACTATATTATTATTTCTGCGAGTGAGCTCCTCCTTGACTGCTCCCCTGCCCTGACAATGGCCTTATGGTGTCCTTGGATCTCCCCGCCACTTAATTTCCCAATGTTTGGAGCTTCCCCACCTTTTATTAAACCAGAAGTTGACATTCTCATTGGAGTACAAACTCCAGAATTGTTAGCTTTTCTAATTTTAACTTCTTTGCTTCCTTTTCCCTTCACTTTTAAATGGTTTTGCATTTTACTAATTATTACAACATCTACATGTATTTGAAAAATAGAAGTAAATATGTATATGTAAATTTGTGTCTCTCTTTGCTTCTTGCTTCCTACCCAGAATATATTTTCTTCAGAAATCACTGTTTTCCCATGAGTTACCAGTCCAATTGGTCAACACATCCTCTTTCTTACCTGATAAATCTCATAAAAATACTTATCGTCGCTTTCAGCATTATCCTATTATTCTGTTTTTGATTAGTGCTGATGGAAAACCTAGAACTTGGGATGGCCAATATTAGACTTACACCAACAAATTAGATAACATTTTCTAACAAATTCTACAGGGTGTTCCTAATCTCTGGACACATAGGCAAAAATGCATACTTTCAAGAAACGAAATGAATGAAATTTTCAACAACATTTTATTTAATTGGAATATTAACAAATAACATCTTCAATATTATTTCCATCATTTGTGATACAAAAGTTGATGCACTTGGGAAAATTCACGTGAACTCGATGCAATAACTCCACATTGCAATCAATTTTAGCGCATTCACTCTTCATGCGTTCACAATCAAGTGTGTTGCATCTGTGATTTTGATTGACTACACCTTTTGCTTTAGCATACACCAGAAAAAGAAGCCAAGGGTATTAAGGTCTGTTGATATTCCAAATATTTCAAAATATGCATTTTTGCCTATGTGTCTAGACCTTAGGGACACCCTGTACATAAATATGTGACCTGAAATTTTATACCTTATAAAGGCATACATAGGGATTAATACTTAACCAAACAAGGTATAGAAGGAATTATAAATGTTAAAATACTTTGTCTTAATGATATGAATTTGAAAAAAGTGTACTAACACAATCAATGCATGTAGGGTACGAAAGTGTTCAACTGGGGAAAACAACAACAACAGCAAACAACAACAACTCTGTATCAAATATTGCTCATAAGGGATTGATATTGTGTGGGACAGTTGACGAATTAAAATCAGAGGCCTCTCGAGGTAGAAAGTAGAAAAGAATTTTATTACAATTCCACGAGAAAGGGCCCCTCCCACTGAAAGATCTCTCAAATTCTCTCAGTGTTAGAGCATGCCAAATACAGAAAACACAGGTATTTTTATAGGCCCTAACCGTGATTCCCCTCCCAACCGCCTTACTCTCAGCTCAGAATTGCAAGCCATGAGGGTACAATGTGGAAAGCCATAAATATACCCCAATGACAATGACAAAGAACAAAGAGTTTGGTTAACTTGACAATGGGAAACAAGTTGGTTTGTCATCTTCATCTCCCAATAATTCTCACATCTGTAATAAACTGTCTTCCCCACCATTCTTACATTTTGTAATGGATGTCCCTTACATCTGCAGTGGATGTCTCTACCATTCTTTCATCTTAGAGTGCCTTCTGACCAGGTTTACATAGCAAAATTTACACCTGGCTTTCAGGCTTTTATCCTTTCTTTCTTGGGCTACTAGCCCTTAGGTAATTGTGCAGACATAAGCATCCTGTGTCCTATTCTTATTCCCAGAGGATCTCACAGATTTTTGTTCCCATAGTTACTAACCTGTCTTACAGAAAAACTGAGCAGAAAAACTGAGATTTAAATTCCATGAGACGTTTTATTATCCAACTTATTAAATTTGTCTTTTTTTTATGAGAAGTCTTCACTTATCCCACTCAATATCCAAGCCATATATACAACTTACTAAAATATAGAAGACTAAAAGTCATCATCCAAAAGGTAAGTAGTCAAAAGATATGAATAAACAGTTCTCAAAATAATTGTAAACTATTAACCACCACATGAAGAATATTCCAAGTAGCTAATAATAAATGAAATGTAAATCAAAACAACCCTGAGGTTTTACCTCACAATCAATTTCTTACTTAAGCTAGCCAACAACCAATAAATTGATGGTCATTGGTTTCTCTCAGTAACCAAAGACCCCAAGGAAGACCCTGAAATGCCTTAAATACCTTCTGCAAGGGAATTCCTCTGATAAGTGAAAATCAATCCTGATTAGTGGACATTTAATGAGGAGGTGGGCCAAAAGTCTTCAGCTCCTGCTGAGATCATGGCTTGATCATGAGACACGGCAACCTCCAGCGATCTCATCAAGGGAAGCCATTTCTACTTGAACCTTTCTGACTGGTTTTCTTTCTCATGACCTGGGTCACTCTAAACCCTAATGGAGGGTGCCAAGGACAGGAGTGCTTTTCCCCAGAGTAAAGGATCACTCAGAGAGGTATTTGTTTATATTTGAAACAGAAATTTGGCCTTTTGGATGAGTGGGGTTCCACCCAAAGTTGACAAGTGTGTTCCTTGAGGACTAGAAGGAATGTCATCAATCAGCCATGCCCTTCAGAGATTGACTGACTTTAACAAGAGTTGGGCCTTTAAAAAAAAATGAAAGAACTTAAGGTGTTGATCACAATTAATAATTAGGTATTAATATCCAAGCATAATATTTATTCTCTCAATACTAAATAAAGAGAATCAATAAATGTTTATTAAATAAATATCTGCTATATGCCAGGAACTTAGAAGAAAACAGATTTAAATGAGTTGATGAAATAAGAAGTAAGCAGAACTAGACAATATATAAAATAACTACATAACTACATTTTTCACCACTTGTAATTCATCCTTTTTTTCCAGGAAAGTTATCCAATGTCATGCTACTATTTATTGTATATTTGAGGAAGGGGGCATAATTTATTTTTCCTGTATGTATTCCAGGATATCATTTTTCTTTAGGTTCTGGAGTTAGAGCACTAGCTACATAGAAAGATAAATTTATTCTAAATCTATACAATGTCCTTGAATTAAGCATGTTTCAAGGCTGTACTCTTCACTTGAAATATGCTTCCAAGGCTGTTATCTTTGGATCTAAAAATGTTTCTATTCATTTACACTCTTTAATGGATGACGATATTTTTCTCTGTCTATCATATCTTGCAAAAAAAATAAATCCTTCCTGGATGTCAGGATTCCCTCCTTGGACTGGGATCCTTCATCTCAACAAACCCAACCTCTTAAAACCTCAATCTTTGCACATCAGGTAACTCTGTATACATTCACAAAGGTCTGCTTTGATCTTAATTGTTCCCTCTTTTCAATCTTTACTAGATAATATCATCTCAAATTTGAGGGGAGAGCATGGAAGAGGATTAATTCATATAACTGATTTGAGATGTCAAATCAATCAGCTGAAAGATTCAATCAAATACCAATTTTTTTGGCTACCATAGGTGATTAAGCTAGGGTGGCCGACAAGTATTAAATAACTTCAAATGAAAGAGTGAGACACAGATCCATGTGTAGCTCCCATTTGCTGTAGTCTTTCTCCAACATTTTCCCTCTGGTATTTTTTAATACCATTTTCTTTTGCACTCCTTCACATGTGCTATGGTTACTTTCCATTGTTTTGTACTGGTCACTAATCAACATCACAGAGACTCTCCTTTGTTTGGAAAAAATCTTCTTTCAAATGACTTTTACTGTAGGTAATCTTTTTTTCTTATGAGTTTCCAATACATTCACATATTCACTATTTTGCAGATATATACCTGGACATATAGTCATGGTTTTTTTCCCCTATTTTTCACTACTTTAAAATTTCTGATTGGATGAATTGAGTTTTTTAAGATAAAAATTGCTTCCTTTATTTCTTTGATTAAAATGTCAATAATATGATTTGATGTGCTAAGTATTTTACAAATATTACAATTTTACAGGTATTATCTCTTTTGATCCTTACACCAACCCTGGCAGATAGGTGGTATCATTATCTAAGGTCTGACTTATCTAAGTTCATAAAGATAATAAGAGTCCAAGGCCATATTTGAGACTAAATGTACCTGAGTCAGCAGGCCCAAGTTCAACTATCAATCATTTTTTTGTGTGTTACTACCTTTTCTTATAATTTTTCATGGTGTTACACTTCTATGCATGCTTGTTCCTCCCTGCATAGCTTTCTTTCTTGGATTTCACCTTTGTTTTTCTTCTTAGATATTTGACTTTGCACAGGCTGACTTGCTATATCAGTTGGAACTCTTTCTGTCCCCAGAAAGACATTGGCCCCATCTGGTCAAACTTCTATCCCCTTGCTGCCCTTTCTCTAGTTCAGTATCAAGACCCTAATTTCTATTTCGAATACAAATATGAAATTTTACATAATTTCAGTAGATACATATTTTACTACTAGCAAGGGAAATTGTCTCACTGGAAAACCATAATCACAAGACTACATAGAAATAAATTTTAATGGGGCCTGGAACAAAGAAAATTTGCAAATGTTTGTTCTTAGTAGAAGCTATATTCTGTTTCTTCCAAATATTATAATTTGCAGTTTTACCCCACACCAAAGACAAACTTAATTAGTACAGCCATGATGAAGACAGAAATTGTATTCTTTTCTTTAACTTAAAAAGGTAAAGAAAAACTATGACATAATTATGTGCAGTTAAGAATCTGAATTAGGGATGTCTTTAAATTATTGATTTAAAATCGAAAACTTCAATCACCTGATTACTTACTCACTGCATTTTTTTAAACATTGTTTTGGCTTAAATTTAATTGTCCAGACAACAGTAGCTTATATCTACATAGTACAATGCTTTATATACATTATCTCGATTGATCCTGCCACCAACTTTTTGAGATAGGCAGTATATGTATTGTCATCATTTTACAGATGGGTATACCAAGGCTTAAAAATAAAGTTATTTGTCCAAGTTTACCTGCTGCTATTAATTGGAACAGGAAGGACTGGAACTTGGGCCTACTATCTCAGGTACATAAGAATTCAAATCTGGTCTCAGAGATTTACTAGCTATGTGACCCTAGGAAAGTCAGAACTTCTACCTGTCTAATTTTCCTTATAATAATACCTACCTTCCAGGCTTATTTTGAGGATCAAATAAGATAATATTTGTAAAGCAATTAGCACTATGCCAGGTATGTGCTTAATAAAGCCTTGCTTTTTTTCCTCTCTTCCCTTTTTGACACAAAACTAAGGAGCTTTTTCTGTTCTATCCTTGTGTATTTCTCGTGCTTTTGTTTCTGACCTACAAACTTAGGTACCAGTTTTGTATGATTTTGCAGAGACATAGGTAATAAAAATTACCTTTGCCCAGCGTGAAAGCCTGGAAAGATTTCTGTAACGACCTTTTACTAGGTATTTGTACATTGGCTCTCCCACATCTGATAGTTGTAATTACAGATCCTGCGGTTCTAAATAAGGAATCGCCATTGCTATTCTCTTTGCATCCACTCTTCTAATGATCAAATTCCATCCGTCATTTCCAGGCTTGATGGGGGAAGGGTGCTGTGGGCAAAACCCATGGGAGCAAACTGAAACAACATAATTTGCATATTCCAAAGGCCTCCTGTGGTGTACTGCAATTGGAGAACACTGAGTTCCTTTGACAAAGTAAAAGCAGCGGAAATCACCACGGATGTTAATTTGAAACAGAATGAGATAGCCACTCAGCAGTGCCTTCAGAAAGTACACAAAGAAAGCCTTTTCTTGTAAGTAAGGTGCTGACAGTATCGGTGAGAGTCCATCCTGTGCAGCTGATGTGAGGAATAGCACATCAGCACCTGGATAGAGCTTGGGAAATTTCTAAAGAAAATAGAAGTGTTCCTCATCATGACACTCCAAAAATTCCCCAAGTTTTCTGCAAATGGCTCTCTCAGGAGCTAATTCTTTTTTTTTTTTAAATGAACTTCAGAGTTTGCAGAAAAGCTCATTTATCAATGCAAACAAGGTTAAGCTGTTTAATAAATCCACTTTTTTCTGTTTTCTATAAAATAATATGTTCACATTATTGCTATTTTTAAAGACTCAGTGCTATAGGTTACCACACTTAACAACATGGTCAATTGGACTCTGGTCCCCATTAATTTTAAAGAAGAGAGAAGCATCAGTTCAATTTTAATCTAATTATTTTATATTTATTATATCCAATAAAAAGTTATCCTTTTTTGCAATGCTAGAGTACTTTAGGGAAATCATACACAAATCATATTTGATCAAGACACAAAGGTATATACAAAATTTGGAAGATTAATATGGCATGAGAGCTACAGATTATCTGAAATCCAGTAATGAAGACCTTGGCTAACATCCAAAATAACCTAATTAAATTTATTAGTTTGTCAAAAATCTCTCAAAGTTTATCATTAATGTACTAATGATGATGGGGGTAAATCTAGTAAAGACACCCAAGGAAGAAAGAGTGAGGCAAATGGTTGCAAAAGCAATATCCCTAACCTGCCTAATATCAACATAACATCTCACTGAACCTGCAAGGTTGACACAAGAGAGCAAAAAAGAAAAGGAATAGAAAGCACTTTTGCAAATGTTAGTGATTAGTGCAATACTCTTCCTTTTGAAAGGGGTCAACTGGCTTCAGATATTCTACCTATTGCACAAGTACATAAAAATAATTCATTTTCGAAGTTCTTACATTTTAGTTTTTTGTAATAAATGATGTCCATGTATGAAACAATGAGGAAATGATACTAAACAGCCAAATGCATTGTACTAGCAACAAGTGATATAGACATCGACAGAAAGTAAAGACTGCAAAATTGAAATGCAGTGAGCGTGGTGTAGTGGGAAAGGAGAAAGGGTCCTGGACTCAGTCACAGTATTAGGACTTAAGTCCTAAGTGTGCATTCAAGACCTATATGACACTGAGCAAGTTATGTCCCCTACTTTGGACCAAAACGCCCTCATCTATAAAATGAGACAGTTGGACTACGTGGCCTTTAAAGTTCTTTCTAATTACAAATCCATGATTCCATCTCTATGTTATAGAGTAGTCAGAAGAGCTCCAGCTGAGTTAAAGTATGGAAGGAAGTCTGATACAGGAAATATGGAACTTGGACTGACAGAGTGCATATGGGGGAGTGTTCAAAGAGTGGAGAACTACATGAGGCAAGGGAGGAAGAAGGAATAAATAAGTGTATTTGGGGAGGTTTTTAGGAACTTACCATGGCATTTTTCTTTTTTTTTACACTTCTCTCAGAAACATACAGAAAAGTTGAGGACAGACAGCTGTTTCAAGCTTTTCATTCCAGGAAAGTATTCTCTCCTAGAAAGGTAGTAATGAATAGTTATACTTTTGAAAAAGCTCCCCTTTCCTTCTATTACAGGGAAATTTTAGGTGTCAGAGGTATAAGGAATAAGGCTGATGATAATAATGTCAATGAATTGGTTATCTAATTAGCGTACACTAGATGCTCCCTTCTAAGATAGTTACCCTGAGCAATATAAAAGAAGTATGACACCAGTCTCTAGCCTCGAGGAATACAACATTATCACATATATGTGTGTGTGTGTGTGTGTGTGTGTGTGTGTGTGTGTGTGTGCACGTGCGTGCGTGCGTGTGCTTAATTTTCATATTACCTATTTTACAAGGTATCCCTTGCCCCTCCTCTTCCCAGAGACCCATTTCTTAAAACAAAGAATTAAAATCAGGGGCAGGAGAGGGAAGAGTTAGGTGAAACTCATTTTAAAAAAATAAAGTATGAAATTATTCACAGTATTCAACTCATATTTTCCCACCCTTTCAAAAAATGGAAGAGAGGGGCGGAGCCAAGATGGCAGCTGGTAAGCAGGGAATAGCATGAGCTCCCTACCGAGATCCTCCAAAAACTTATAAAAAATGGCTCTGAACCAATTCTAGAACAGCAGAACCCACAAAACAGCAGAGGGAAGCAGGGCTCCAGCCCAGGACAGCCTGGATGGTCTCTGGGCTAGGTCTATCCCACACGGAGCTCGGAGCTGGGAGCTGGGAGCTGGGAACAGAGTGGAGCAGAGCCCAGCCTGAGCAGCGTGGACCATCCAGACCAGAAGCCAGGCGGAGGGGGCCCTAGCGCCCTGATTCAGTGAGCTGCGGCAGTTACGAGACTTCTCAACCCACAAATACCAAAGACTGCGGAGAAGGTTAGTGGGAAAAGCTGCGGGAGTAGAAGGAGTTCAAGGTTCGGCTTCCAGCCCCGGGGGCAGCAGAGGTGGGGCAGCTACAGCTGTTGTTACTTCCGGCTCCAGGCCCACCTGGTGGGAGGAATTAAGTGGCAGATCAGAGCAGGGGTGCACAGCCTGCCAAAGATCTAAGCCCAGTTCGGGTTGGGGGTTGGGGAAGGAGCAGTGCTGGTGTGGCAGAGCTGGCACCTCCCCCCCAAACGTGGAACATAGAACTCTGTAATCTACAAGCAGTCATACCCCACTGAAAAACTCAAGGGTCAAGTTAGTTGGCTGGGAATATGGCCAGGCATCGAAAACGCACCGAGATTCAGTCTCAGACTTTGCATTCTTTCTTTGGTGACAAAGAAGACCAAAACATACAGACAGAAGAAATTAATAAAGTCAAAGAGCCTACAACAGAAACCTCCAAGAAAAACAGGAACTGGTCCCAGGCCATGGAAAAGCTCAAAAAGGAGTTGGAAAAGCAAGTTAGAGAAGTAGAGGAAAAATTGGGAAGAGAAATGAGAAGGATGCGAGAAAACCATGAAAAACAAGTCAATGACTTGCTAAAGGAGACCCAAAAAAATACTGAAAAATACACTGAAGAAAACAACACCTCAAAAAACAGACTAACTCAAATGGCAAAAGAGCTCCAAAAAGCCAATGAGGAGAAGAATGCCTTGAAAGGCAGAATTAGCCAAATGGAAAAGGAGGTCCAAAAGGCCACTGAAGAAAATACTACTTTAAAAATTAGATTGGAGCAAGTGGAAGCTAGTGACTTTATGAGAAACCAGGATATTATAAAACAGAACCAAAGGAATGAAAAAATGGAAGACAATGTGAAATATCTCCTTGGAAAAACCACTGACCTGGAAAATAGATCCAGGAGAGATAATTTAAAAATTATTGGACTACCTGAAAGCCATGATCAAAAAAAGAGCCTAGATACCATCTTTCAAGAAATTATCAAGGAGAACTGCCCTGATATGCTAGAGCCACAGGGCAAAATAGAAATTGAAAGAATCCATCGATCACCTCCTCAAATAGATCCCAAAAAGAAATCTCCTAGGAATATTGTTGCCAAATTCCAGAGCTCCCAGATCAAGGAGAAAATACTGCAAGCAGCCAGAAAGAAACAATTTGAGTACTGTGGAAACCCAATCAGAATAAGCCAAGATCTGGCAGCTTCTACATTAAGAGATCGAAGGGCTTGGAATGCGATATTCCGGAGGTCAATGGAGCTAGGATTAAAACCTAGAATCACCTACCCAGCAAAACTGAGTATCATGTTCCAAGGCAAAATATGGATTTTCAATAAAATAGAGGACTTTCAAGCTTTCTCAGTGAAAATACCAGAACTGAATAGAAAATTTGACTTTCAAACACAAAAATCAAGAGAAGCATGAAAAGGTAATCAAGAAACGGAAATTGCAAGGGACTTACTAAAGTTGAACTGTTTTGTTTACATTCCTACATGGAAAGATGATGTGTATGATTCTTGAGACCTCAGTATTAGGGTAGTTGAAGGGAATATGCATACATATATATGTTTATGTATATATATAAGTGAATGTGTATGTATGTATGTATCTATGTGTATATGTATGCATGTGTATGTATGTATATATATGTGTGTTTTGTATATATATACATATGTATGTATATATGTGTATATATATATGTAAAAGAGAGAGAGCAGACACAGGGTGAGTTGAAGATGAAGGGAAGATATCTAAAAGAAATAAAATGAAATTAAGGGATGAGAGAGCAACATACTGAGAGAGGGAGATAGGGAGAGATAGAATGGGGTGGATTATCTCGCATAAAGGTGGCAAGAGGAAGCAGTTCTGTGGGAGGAGGGGAGAGGGCAGGTGAGGGGGGAATGAGTGAACCTTGTTCTCATCAGATTTGGCCTGAGGAGGGAATACCATACATACTCAGTTGGGTATCTTACCCCACAGGAAAGAAGAGGGAGGAAGATTAAAAAAAAAAATAAAAGGGGGGGGATGATGGAGGGGAGGGCAGATAGGGGTGGAGGTAATCAAAACAAACACTTTGGAAAGGGGACAGGGTCAAGGGAGAAAATTCAATAAAGCGGGATGGGTTGGGAAGGAGCAAAATGTAGTTAGCCTTTCACAACATGAGTATTGTGGAAGGGTTATACATAATGATACACGCGTGGCCTAGGTTGAAGTGCTCGACTTCTTAGGGAGGGTGGGTGGGAAGGGAAGAAGGGAGAGAATTTGGAACTCAAAGTTTTAAAAATAGATGTTCAAAAACAAACAAAAAAAAGTTTTTGCATGCAACTAAAAAATAAGATACACAGGCAATGGGGCGTAGAAATTTATCTCGCCCTACAAGAAAGGAAGGGAAAAGGGGATGAGAGGGGAGGGGCGTGATAGAGGGGAGGGCTGACTGGGGAACAGGGCAACCAGAATATATGCCATCTTGGAGTGGGGGGGAGGGTAGAAATGGGGAGAAAATTTGTAATTCAAACTGTTGTGAAAATCAATGCTGAAAACCAAATATGTTAAATAAATAAATTTAAATAGAAAACAACTTTCACAATAAGAAAGCAAATATAATAAAACAATACTTGACTTATCAAAAAAAATGGAAGAGAAAGTATCATTTCATATTTCTCTTTGGGGCCAAGCTGGGTCATTTCAATATCATAGAATTCAGTTTCTATTATTTTGTTGTTCATATTTACATTGTTATAGTTGTTATGTATGCTATTCTCCCTGTTCCTCAGTTTATTTCACATTGCATCAGTTCATATATGTTCTCTCATACTTATCTATATTAATTGTATACACATACACATACATATATAAATGCATACATATAGTTTCTTACAGAATCATCACATTCTATTCCATCTGAATACTACAATTTAGTTGCCCATGACCCATTTGATGGAGATCTACTGGCTTTTTTCTATTTGTTTACTACTACGAAACATCCAACTTCAAGTATTTGGGTGCATATGAGACATTTATTTTTGTCATTGACTTCCTTGGATTTTATGCCCATCAATGAGATCTCTCAATCAATTGGTTTGCATAACTCCAAATTGCTTTCTGAAATGGTTGAACTAATTCATAGAGGAGCATGAAATAAATTCATTTATATAAACACTGATTAAGAGACTAAAATGTAAGAAGCACTCTGCTAGGTAATGGGTATATAATAATAATAATTATTATTATTATTATTATCATTATGATGATGATGATGATGATGATAACAGACATTACCCCCATCGATCTAATATTTTTTTCAGGGATATACAAACTATAAATAAAGAGGTACAAATAAAGACAAAGTCATTTCAGGAAGAGGAAAGGTAATAAGTAGGGAAATCAGGAAAGATCTCATCAAGAAGGTTTTACTTGAATTGGGTCTTGAAGGAAGCTAGGGATCCTAATAGGCAAAAGTGAGGAGAAGGCATATACTAGATATGGGATACTGCCCATATAAAGGAATCAAACTTTTAGACGGACACACAAACAGCAAAGAATAGAGACAATAAGCAACTTTGGCTAAAACAGTGCATGTGAGAGGGAGTAATGTGAGTTGTAATAGAGTGTTGAAAATTAGGAAGGGCTGCATTTGAATCTCACCTCAGATTCTAAGCAAATCACTCTCTGGACCCCAGTAACTCACATTTTAAATGATAGGGCTAGATTCGACAGCTTCTAAGATGATTTCCATCTCTAAATCTCTAATCCTGTGAATTGCTGAAAGACTCTGTAGGGCTCTGAAAGACAAATGAAGGTATTTATATTTGGTCCTAAAGACAAAGCTGTCAGTGGAGATTCTTGAGAAAGAGAGTAGAGCATGTTTAAGCCTGTGCTTAGAATGTTTGCTTTGGCCACTGTATGGAGGATGTATTAGAGGGGGAGAGACTGGAATCAAGAAGACATATCTGGAGACAATTGATGAAAAGGCTAGGTAAGGGGTAATGAGTATCTTTAAGTTACGCTGAAGTGTTCTGAATAGAGGAGAGCATATAGATGCGAAGGATAAATATGGTAGAATAATCAGTAAGACTTGGATATAAGAAGAATGAAAGATGAATTTCTAGCAACGGTGGTGACCTAAAAGATCCATTGAAACCTACCTCCTCCGAGAAACATTCTGGCAAAGAGAGCCTCTACCAAACATTTTTTAAAAAATTGAAGAAATAACAATAAACTCTTCCATTTAGTCCATGGCTACACTAGAATATGGCTGGAATCTTGTGGACATTCTCACCAAGTGATTCTTCATGAGACACTGAGGTCAGCACAACCTTAATCATATAGTCCATGAAGCCAATGGGACCTTGGTCTTGATATGTGAGAAACCCAGATTGGGACAAAGAAAGGCTTCCTGCAGAATGTGAGATTTGATCTGGATTTTGAAGAGAGGCAAAGAAAGTAAGAGTCAGGTGTAAGGACCAGAGCAGTCGTGATATGGAGAACAGTCAATGAAATTACCCAAATTTGGGAGATGGAGTGACTTGTTTGAGTAAAAGCAAGGAGGCCAGTGTCATTGGATCACAGGGTTCATGAAGGTGAGTTACTATATTTGAGCACTGGAAAGGGTTAAATCTTAATCGAGTCTATAAGGTTAGTATAGTGGGAAGAGACTGTTTTTGAAGATCATAGACGAAATAAAAACGAATTCAAATCTTTTGTGTAGTTTAGTTCTGTTTTCTGTTTTTCAAGAGAATAAAGGAAAAGAAGTAAAGGAAAGGAATATGCTATGAAACAAACAAGGTATGAGAGGAAGGAGCTTAGTATTTCACACAATTGTGTAGGTGAGAAAATTATAGCTCCATGGAGGAGGGGATGAGGTCCTTAGGCATCTCATGGGCCTCACTTTTATCTGAACCAGAAAGAAGAGGGTTGAGCACACAGACACATAGCGAATCTGATGTAAAAATACATGGTGTTCCAAACACCTCAGTTCAGATTTAAGCTAAAATCTTTTTTTTTTTAAATTTTATTTATTTATTTATTTTTTGAAGTTATACACGGTAGTTATATGAGATTCCATGCCGTCTTGGGGAGGGAGGGGGGAGAGAGGGGAGAATATCTGGAACTCAAAATTATGTAGAACCGTGTGTTGTAAACTAAACATAAAAAAGCTAAAATCTTAAGCTTAAAACTACACTAAGACTTTTAGAACACTTGAATGTAAAATTTATCAGGGAAACAATCCCAAAAGAGGTCAAAGGAAAGGACCCATAAATAGAACAATATTTATAGTAGTGGGTTTTGTTGCAGCAAAGAACTAGAAATGAAGTGTGTCTCCATAGATTAAAGAATGACTGAATGATATGTAGAATAAGAACGTAGTAATAAAGCACTATATTAAATAATGAATGCTAAGGATTCAGAGAAATCTGGGAAGACTTGAACCACTGAAGAGTGGGGTCAACAGAACCAGAAGAAGAATTTATGCAATTATGCTCATTTATGTCTTGCTGTTATTGTTTCAGTTGTGTTGGATTTTTTGTGACCCCATTTGGGGTTTTCATGAAAAATGTACTAAAGTGGTTTGCTATTTCCTTTTCCAGCTCATTTAATTTTTTTATTTGGATTGTCTTCTTCTCCTTCTTCTTCTTCTTCTTCTTCTTCTTCTTCTTCTTCTTCTTCTTCTTCTTCTTCTTCTTCTTCTTCTTCTTCTTCTTCTTCTTCTTCTTCTTCTCCTTCTTCTTCTTCTTCTTCTCCTACTTCTTCTTTCTCTCCTTCTTCTTCTCCCACTTCTTCTTCATTCTCTTCTTCTTCCTCTTCTTTTCTTCTTCTTCCTATTATTATTATTATTAATATATGAATGTATTTATTTTCAGTTTTCAACATTCAATTCCACAAGAATCTGAATTCCAAATTTTCTTCCCATCTCTCCCCTCCCCCCACCCCAGGACAGCATGCATTTTGATTACCCCTTCCTCCAATCTTCCCTCCCTTCTATTACCCCTCACCCCCTTCTCTTATGCCTTTCCTTTCTATTTTCCTATAGGGAAAGATAGATTTCTTTACCTCATTGCCTGTATATGTTATTTCCCAGTTGCATGTAAAAAACATTTTTTAACATTCATTTTTAAAGCCTTGAGTTCTACATTCTCTCCCTTCCTCCCTCTGCACCCAACCTCATTGAGAAAGCAAGAAATTCTATATAGGTTATACATGTGTAGTCATGCAAAACACTTCCATAACAATCATGCTGTGAAAGACTAACTATATTATTCTCTATCCTGTCCCACCCTCCATTTATTCTATTCTTTCCTTTGACCTGTCTCTCCCCAAAAATGTTTGCTTCTGATTGCCCCTTCCTATGATCTGCCATCCGTTCTATCATCTCCCCTTTCTCATTCCCTCCCCACCCCCTGCTTTCCTATTGGGTAAGATAGATTTCCTTACCCAGTTGTGTATGCTATTCTCTCCTTAAGCCAAAACAATGAGAATAAGGCTCACTTATTCCCTCTCACCTCCCCCCTCTTCCCCTCCATTGTAAAAGCTCTTTCTGGCTTCTTTTCTGTGAGATGATTTACTACATTCTACCTCTCTCATTCTCTTTCTCCCAGTACATTCCTCTCAACCCTTAATTTTATTGTTTAGGTATCATCCCTTCATATTCAGCTCACCCTGTGCCTTTTGTCTAGATACACATGCACATTTAATACACACACACAGAAACATATGCACACAGACATATACATACTACATACATGTATAAAATATACATGCATACATACATGTGTATGTATACACATGTGTGTTTATATACACATATACATACACACATAAGTGTGTGTGTGTGTGTATTCACTCTAAGTACCCTAATACTGAGAAAGTTCCCTTGAGTTACAAATATCATCTTTCCATGTAGGAATGTAAACAGTTCAACTTTAATAAGCCCCTTATGTCTTCTCTTTCCTGTCTACCTTTTCATGCTTCTCTTGATTCATGTATTTAAAAGTCAAATTTTCTATTCAGCTCTAGTATTTTCAACAAGAATGCCTGGAAGTCCTCTATTTCATTGAAATTCCATTTTTCCCCTGAAATATTATACTCAGTTTTGCTGGGTAGGTGATTCTTGGTTTTAATTCTACCTCCTTTGACCTCTGGAATATCATATTCTAAGCCTTTCAATCCCTTAATGTAGTAGCTGCTAAATATTGTGTTATCCTGATTGTATTTCCACAATACTTGAATGGTTTCTTTCTGGCTACTTGCAATATTTTCTCCTTGACCTGGGAACTTTGGAATTTGGCTACAATATTCCTAGGAGTTTTCTTTTTGGGATCTCTTTTAGGAGGTGATCAGTGGATTCTTTCCATTTCTATTTTGCCCTCTGGTTCTAAAATATCAAGGTAGTTTTCCTTGGTAATTTCTTGAAAGATGATGTCTAGGATCTTTTTTGATCACTGTTTTCAGGTAGTCCAATACATTTTAAACTATCTCTCCTGGATGTATTTCCCAATGAGATATTTCACATTGTCTTCTATTTTTCCATTCTTTTGTTTTTGTTTTATAATTTCTTCATTTCTCATAGTCATTAGCTTCCATTAGCTCCAGTCTAATTAGTCAGGAATTATTTTCTTCAATGACCTTTTGGACCTCCTTTTCCATTTGGCCAATTCTGCTTTTTAAGGTATTCATCTCCTCATTGGCTTTTTGGACCTCTTTTGCCATATGGGTTAGTCTATTTTTAAAGGTCTTATTTTCTTCGGCATTTTGGGGGGTCTTCTTTAGCAAGCTGTTAACTTGTTTTTCATGATTTTCTTGTATCACTCTCGTTTCTCTTCCCAATTTTTTCTCTACTTCTCTTACTTGATTTTCAAAGTCTTTTTTTGAGCTCTTACCTAGCCTGACACCATTTCATATTTTTCTTGGGGGCTTTGAATTAGGAGCCTTGACCTTGTAGTCTTCTTCTGGCTGTATTCCTGGATCTTCCTCATCAGTAAGTGTGTAAGGAAACATTTTTTTCACCAAGAATGTAGCCTTCTATAGTCTTATTCTTTTCTTCCTGTTTGCTCATTTGCCCAGTCAATTGTTTGACTATTGAGCTCTTTGTTAAGTGGAGAGTGTGCTGCCCCAAATTTCAGGGGTTTTATGCAGCTGTTTTCAGAGATATATCTAGGGACCTGTACATTCTCAGTTCCTCCAAAGTAGTATGATCAAAAGAAAGGTGTTTACTCCCCTCCTGGTCTGTGCTCTGGTTGGTGAGCAAGCACAAGAACTCTTTTCTGCTGTGGTACTGTGAGGAGGATTCCCTCCCCACAACTGCCACCAGCTCTGCCATGGCAGCACTCCTCCTCACCCTACAACTGCCCCCCAGGACTGCAACCCAGAGCAGCCCCTTGGTTCTCCTACCATCTGTAGGCCAAGAGCTCCAGAAGCAGTCGACACTGCAGCAGTGGCTGCCACCACCCTCGGGCTGGGGAGGGGGTTGTGGACAGACCATACTCCTCTCTCACCCAAGTAAGAGAGCTTTCCCACTGACTGTTGAACCTGTCTTTGGGGTTTGTGGGTTAAGAAGACCAGAAACCACTACAGCTGCCAGTGCCACACCCCTTATAATTAAAGTGTATCTACTATGAAATAAAAATACCTAAAGAAAAAAGACAATGGATCCTAGGAATAAAGATAGTAAATATGGCGAAAAAAATCATTTTGGGTAATAGGAACAGAAATAGTAAAAGGAAAATAAAGACGAACATTGTTAATTGTCCTTTCATTCAAAATAGAATCTTTCTACTTTATAATTCAATTTTTAAATTGTATTTTTCTACATAAAATGAAGACAATTGTATCTAATAATATGATTAAAGAAAAAAAAGAAACAATAACAACTGTGTTCCAATATAGGAAAAGAAGACTTCAAACAATGTGAATAAAGTTAGAAACTCTTAGGTTGCCTGAATGCCTTGTATGGACTAAAGCAGTTTTCAAATTGTTTTAATAGTGAATAAGGTGGCTGTGATGTTTATCAGTAGATGACATAAAACCAGAATTAATTATAATATAAATAACTAAAAAGAAAGGGGATCGTTGGGACTAAGGTTAATTGGGAACTGTCAGGATAATGGAATTTTAATCAGTCTTTATTTTTGGAAGGATTAAATTGTATGTTACTTTCAAGAAAATATGATAACATACCTTGGAAACTGATCTGTCTCATGAATTTTATTAAAGGAAAGTAGTTCTACCTTAATTTCTTTAGACAACTTTATGCAGTAATTGATTTTATCAGAATACTCTAATGTATATTATGTTGGCTGAAATTAAACAAGCCTTACAAGATCATCCTTACAACCTCAACTTCTTTAATTTTTCATGGTCCCTCCTACCATTCCGCATTCTCTCCTCACCTCTTTTCCCGCCATTTTTCCATTCTCATTGTAGTAACTCATTATATTTGAATTCATGTTAAATTATGAAGTGATGACTGATGTCACAGTTAACTACATGTCCCTATGAAGTTTCAAAGATTGGTAGAGAAGTTTTGTATTTGCCACTTGACTTTTAACATTCCCTGGGGATTGAGAGTGGTGGACGTGGGGTGCAATGACCAAAAGCAACATATTTTCATGCAAAGTTTGAATACAGCTTGCTTTATAGGCCATAACCTAATTGAGAAAACTGCCCCTGACAAGTGACCATTCTCCAGGAGCTTGCAACACAAAATTCAGCTATATGTGTTTGTCCCCAAGAGAACTGTTGTACTCCTGTATAATAAGTTGGGACACCTATTGCTCTTGAATTTCAAGCCAAATGATTTCCAGATTAATGCACACATTTTATATTATACAGGTATAATTTCCTTTGCTACTGTAATACAGCCACCTCAGGAGTGACACATGACATCTGTTTAACAGCTAGCCTACAGTTCATTGTAGGTAACCATAAATGGAGAATGAGATAGAAAAAAATGACCCATACTCCACTAAAGCTGAAATCCAGACAGGCTTAAAGCAATCCCTCAAATTGAAATGTGGACAGTTAATCAGCAGGTATTTATTGAAGGCCTCCCATGCACTCAGCACTGCATTAAGGAGAATCTTGGCCAGATACCCAGACTTCTTAGAAAGAGATGAAAATAAGCTTACAAAATTCTTTTCAATTCATCTGTCCAAAAGGTAGTGTATTATTTTCTCAGACACAGAAATAAATATCTGCTCAAGGTTGAAGGGGATTATAGAAAACAGAATATATATACCTGGGTTTTAAAGTTTGAGCAGGCTTTCAATAAAAACCAGGGAATAGTGTTCCAGGCTTAGGAAATATTATAGGCTAAGACAGAGGAAGAGTGTTTATGGATAAGGAAAAACCAGCCATATGCAATATTTTATACAATATATTATCCACAGGTAAGCTCAGAAAATATTTATAAAGTACCCTATAGTTAAAAAAATACGGACACTTTTGTAACTTGACGGTGACTGAATCTTAGACTCTAATAAGACAGGTTAAGCTTTGAATTAATCATGAGGAAGCAAAGAGGTTGAAATGCTTTAAGAAAATGCCAACACTTTTATAATGACCCCAAGCTTCTCCTAGAAACACAAGTCTACCTCTCTCTACCAACATTTTAATGCTTTTATATGACTATAAAACATGGGAGATAATACTCTCTGAAGAAATGAAAATTAATAGAATTTCTGAATCACACAATGAACAAGATGGAGGACTAAACATTTTCTTTGATCTTCATAATGTCTCAAACCTCTCCAAAATAGATATTATGTGCCAAAGATAAAGAAATTTCAGCTGTCACCATACTCTAGGTGAATAACAAGAACCTGAAAATTCTATGAATTAACATCTAACAGGCTCGTTCAGCATCCCTTCTCCCACTAGTCAGTCAATAAACATTTATTAATTGCCTACTATGTAGAAAGCATGGTGTTGAATTCTAGGAACATAAAAAGAGGAAAAAGACAACTCCTCCCCTCAAAGAACTCCCAATTTAATGGAGAAGATAACAAGAAAACAAATATGTACGAACAGACAAGGTAAATACAGGCTATATACAGGGGAAATTAAATGAGAGAAGGCACTAGAATTAAGATGGGTTAAGAAGAACTTCCTGTAGAAGATGGATTTTATTTAGGACTTAAAGGAAGTCAGGGAAGCCAGCAGGTGGAGAAGAAGGGGGGGAACATTCCAGACTTGGGGCATGGCAAGAGAAAATGCCAACAGCTAAGAGATGGAGTGTCTTACTTGTGTAACAGCAAGGAGGTCAGTGCCATTGTATCAAAGGTACATAGCAGTGAGTTGTTGTTTGTCCTTTGTTCTCCAAGAGGACCATGACATCAGGAGGTTAATGTCATGACTTGCAAGTCAATTGGATTTAAGTGAGGCAGAGCTGTGCATAGTCACCAGCCTCACTTTCCCCTCTGGAGCCATCTGAGTCTAGTGGTAAGATATATACCAGAACAAATGGGGATGGCTAGCCCCCAAACCCCACCCCTCTACACTGGGAGACCTTGACTTTTTAAGTTAAAATCTTTCCCAGGTCTCAGGTTGACTGAGGTGATGCCCATTCAATGATTAAGGCTAGGTAAAAAATAAAGCAAAGAATGGCCTCTTTTACCTAGTCAAAAAAATAAAATAATCAATCCAGGAAGAGAAGACTCTTAGGGTTTCTGGCCAAAACAGAAACAACTGCTGTTTGTACTCACTCCAAGCCAAACAATGATGAAGTGAAACTTGGGCTGGGACCTATTGTAGGCTAATACATGAGATCCAGAGTAATTTGGTTTTAAGGCAAGATCCTTGAGAAAGAAATTTAGTCTTAAAACCCCAAGATATCTTGGAAGTTTCAGTGATCAAAATTATATTCTTTTGGGCAGAGAACCTACAGGTAAGGGTATGATTCCCTACGTAGACAGAAGAAGAGAAGGGAAGGAGGGAGGAAGGAAGGAAAGAAGGAAGGAAGGAAGGAAGGAAGGAAGGAAGGAAGGAAGGAAGGAAGGAAGGAAGGAAGGAAGGAAGGAAGGAAAGAAGGAAGGAAGGAAGGAAGAAAGAAGGAAGGAGGAAGGGAGGAAGGGAACTGTGTTCATCAACTGGAACTGGCTAGTTGGGTCCCCAGTGGGGCAGCTACTACTACTCACAGGTTGTTTTTTGACCTTTGTTGTCAAGGGGACCATAACATCAGGAAGGTGATTCCATGACTTTCAAATGAACTGGATTTAAGTGAGGGAGGACTGTGCAAAGTCACCAGCCTCACATTCCTCCAGAGCCATCTAGGTCCGGTGGCTAGGTATAGATCAAGATGACTGGAGATGGCCCCCAATGCAGTGGGAGACCTTGGCCTTTTTGAGTTTAGATAGCAGAGAGTGGGAAGATAAGAGGGAGCTAGTTTATAAAGGATTGTAAACACCAAACAGGAAAGTGAGTGTCTGAGGCTGGATTTGAACTCAACTCTTTCCCACTTTGCCTAGCAATCAAACCACTGTTCCACATTGGCTGATTAACTTAATCATTATTTAAGCTGGTATTTTTTCACTGATTCTGGTAGGAAGGAAGGAAGGAAGGAAGGAAGGAAGGAAGGAAGGAAGGAAGGAAGGAGGGAAAGAAGGAAGGAAAGAAGGAGGGAAAGAAGAAAAGAAGACATGGAGGAAACTTTTATTTCCAGAAACTATGCCCATCTTATATCTCAAGATTTTATTAGTGTTTTTTAATTGTATCGTAATTGACACATATTGTACTTGCTCACTAAAACATCCAGTCTTTTTCAGAACTCTTTCTAACCATGCCTTTCCTATCTCATATTTGTGAAATTGACTTTTTTTTTACTCAAATGCAAGATTTTACATACATTCCTATTGAATTTCATCTTATTAGATTCAGCCCAAAACTCTAACATGAGCTATCAATGTTCATTCAGATTGTCTCTCTGTCATTCACTGTCAACTATACTTCCCACCTTTTAATCGTCTGTAAATCTGATGAATATAGTGTTTAAGCTTTAATCCAAGTCATTGAAAAAAATGTTAAATAGAACAGACAAGCATATATCCCTAGGGCAGGAGGGGGGAATCTGTGGCCTTGAGGCCACATGTGGTCTTCTAAATCCTTAAGTGCAGCCTTTTGACTGAACCCAAATTTTACAGAACAAAGATCTAAATTTTACAGAGCATTAAAATTTCAATTCAGTCAAAAGACCACACTTAAGGGTCTAGAAGACTACATGTGGCCTCAAGTCTACAGGATCCCCACCGCAGTCCTAGGCCATTCCACTGAAGACATACTACCACACTGACACTGTATTATCAAAAACCCATTTTGGAGTTTAACCATCCAATCAGTTTTGAAGTAAATATCGTTTCTGTCTGAGTAGTATGATATGAATATAGATGTACATATATACTTATACATATACATAAATATGCATATACATACATATGTGTATAATGTAACATTTTGAACTTTACCTTGGAAATGACAGAAATGACCATCAGAGATTTTATACCTAAAATAAGGAAGGGAATAATTAGTGTATAATTAGTGTATATATATACATATATATATATATATATATATGTGTGTGTGTGTGTGTGTGTGTGTGTGTGTGTGTGTATACACACCTATATACACATATACATACACACATATGTGTATATATATACACACATAAGCATACATATATGTATGTGTGTATGCATATTTGTATACGTATGTGTGTATGTATATGTGTATACATGTATGTATATAAACATGTATTAACACATATACATACTCATACACACATATATGCATGTACATACACATACATAATTACTAAAATCCAAGTAAACTATATTCACAAAATTTCCCTCATCTACTCATTTAGCAATTTTGTCAAAAATATTTTAAAAGGAAAAGAGGTTAGTATGACATGACCTAATCTTAATGAAGTTTTGTAATCCTTACTTTTTTTTATCCATAACCAACCATACTGTTAGAGATTCATTCTACAGTTTCTCCAGGAATCAAACTCAAAATGATTGGCCTATAGATGTTGTACTTTTTAATCTGAAAACTGAGACAAATAAATTTCCGTCTCTAATCTTGTGTCTTCTGTTTTCCATGATCTCTCTTCTCTCAAATGTTACTACTCATTGCTCAACAATAAGACAAACTTTTCTTTTCTCCCTTCCTCTCTCTCTCTCTCTCTCTCTCTCTCTCTCTCTCTCTCTCTGTCTCTCCCTCTCTGTCTCTGTCTCTCTCTGTTTCTCTCTTCTTCTATCTCTCTCTGTCTCTGTCTCTTTTTGTCTGTCTCTCTGTTTCTCTCTCTCTTGGTCTCTGTCCCTCCCTCCCTCCCTTTCTCTCCTACCCCTTTCTCAATCTAAGAAGATAATTTATCAGGGAAAGTAGGTCTTTTTCATTATCTCCTTTCTTCTTCTGGATATGAACTCTGTTATTCATTATGGTTCTTTTAAGGTAAAGTCCTACTTTGTGGAGAAAATAGAAACAAAACAATAATTCAGCACGATTTCCTTCTCTCTTTAATCAGATATCATCATCCCATCTATCTCTAAGCAAATGATCTACTTTTCTTTGATCTTTCCTTTTCTCCCAATGTAGTTTTAAGACAGGAAAAATAAACAAAAATCCTTTTGCAGTCATTAGTTTTCCAACTACCTGCAGCTCAATCCAAGCTGTAATTTTTCTGATAATATTTACAGTGCCATGTCATATTCTTATATTCATTCTCTGTTACTTGAGCTTGTTTCCTTCTGTTATGAATCTCTTTTTAAAGTCTACATTGGTTGGTGTGGTGTCTCTATAGTCACATCATAGTCTTCAGTCAAAGCTCATTTTCCCTCTACACTGGAATTGTTTCAAAATTTCATTGTTGAGTATCGTCCATCCTTCCTGGACTGAATTTCCCTTCAGCATTTTAATTCATGGGATGCTACCTGTCTTTTACTTGAACCTTTTGACAGATTTATTCCCCCCTCCCCCCTGGTTCATTTCAGACTAAGTCAGGTCATTTTTCTCCTTTTCTCCAGTTTAACTTTGGTTTTTCTTAAGAAAATAGGCAGTCAAAATACCTTAACACAAGGCAGAATGACATTTCCTGATATCTTTGATCAAACTAGGGAAGATAGGAGTTGGTGTGGGTTGGGGACAGGTTGAAGTTGAGATAACTACCTATAAAAACATTACATTTTGAAATTACTTTGGAACAGTCAAATCATTTCCAAAAATGTTGCCATCTAGTTGTAATATGGACAATGGCTAGGCCTCTGTAAGTACTTTAAATTCAGTAACTACCTCAGTGTAGAAAACAAGAATAAAACATTTATACACAAATATCATTTTTAAAAATTGACTACATTTGCCAAGATAGATTCTGTGGGCATAGACATGATGTAAATTAAGTATCACATTTGGGCAATTACCCAATAAATTTAATTCAAAAGCGAAACTACAACTCCTCCAAAAAAGTATAAATGAGATGTTCCTTCAAATATCTGAAATTGTAATATAAAACTCTTTAGGTTTCTGTCCTGTATCCTCTAGATAAGTTTTTGACCTCAATTCCCCAGCCTGAATTTTTATGCATAGATAGTCAGAATCATGGAAAATGACTTAATGGGTCTTAGGAAGTTCTCACCAACATTTTGGTGAGTTGGGAGTAATTGAATCAGAACTGCACATGCAACATTCTAGTAGCAAAAATGAAAGAAATGGATTGGGGATGATGCATCCTTTAGGGTTCCAAATTAGAAACATTTTGCCAGGTTTGTTTGCCAAACCCCTAATACCACAGGGTCCCTTAACTCTTCTAAAAATGGAGCACAGCTGCAGCCACTCAAATGTCACAGCCACATTTTGTGGACCATTTCTGGAGGTAGTTTGTAACAGGCAACATTCCTCACTGCCCAGGCAAGTATGGCAGGGAAAGGTGTTTGGGGTTCAGTGTAACCATCTCAAGATACCACATTTGGCTTCTTGCTTCCCCACAGTTGCCTCAGAAAGACCAAAAGCTAGAAGCCTAGAGCCCAAGGGCTGAATCAGCAATTGAATTTTCAAAGACTAAGTAGAGAATGAGATTTCCAGTGGATCCTTCTGCAGGTAGCTGTTTTCCCCCACTCAGCTGAAAAGATGCACACTGAAAGAATGAAAACTTAACAGAGAAATAATATTAAATCCAAAATGATTGGTTGTTTAGAAGGGTTATGCAATTGACATTTTGATGAAATAGTTGTTTTCTACATACCAATCCAACCTAAAACAGATAAAAACAACAAACCTCAAAAAATAGCAAATATGTGAGAAATCAAGAGTAATTAAAGGTAAATTCACAAAATAAGAAACCAGACCACAAAGCCTCATTAAACTTCATTTGGAATACTGACATTTTTCAAGGTCTAATTACATGTAACTATTGCTTACCCATGCTGTGCACCAGGTACAACCAATGTAAGCAAACTTCCAAATTTGTTGTTCGGCCTCTAGCTGGTTCTCCAGCATCTGAGCTTGGTACATATCCCACAATACATATCTGACAAGATATGGAAAACATCAGTCTGCTCAGTCATAGGAAGAAACAAAGAGTGTCAAAGGGAATGGGGGTGATGGAGGATGAATATGGTACCAATGAATGGAATAGAATATTTCATAAACAAATAAACAAACCAATCCAAGCTACTATTCTAAATAATTATATAAACTAAGCCTAATCACCAGTAGAAAAAGATGGGTCCTCAACAAGAGAGAGACTTTTGAGACATTCTTGAAAATGAAACAAATTAAAACAGCAATAACAACAAAAGTGAAGAGACTGGTAACTTGCAAACACACTTGCAAGAGAGACTCAAGGAAAGTAAAGATGTAGAAAAGAAAATTAACATTGTACACAGTAACAGCCATAATGTGTGATGACTGACCTTGACCGAGTTAGCCCTTCTCAGCAATGCAAGGATCTAAGACAACTCCAAAAGACTCACAATGGAAAATGCTATCCACATCCAGAGAAAGAACTTCAGAATCTGAATGCAGAGAGAAGCATACTATTTCCTCTCCTTTTCTTTTGTTATATTGTTTTGTTTCTTCTTCCTCATAGTTCCTCCCATTAGTTCTAACTCTTCATTACATCATGATGAATGTGAAAATATGTTTAATTTGAATGTATAAGTACAGCCTCTATCAGATTGCACACCACCTTGGGCAGGAGGGGAGGAGAGAGTAGGGGAGAAAATTTAAAACTCAAAATCTTATGGAAGTGAATGTTAAAAAATAAAATTAAATAAATCAATTCTTAAAAAAAGGAAATTAAATAATTAATCAATTAACATAATTTTCATTTTAATGTTTTATAAAAATACAAAACAAAATAAAGAAATTCAACAGAACAGGTAAAATATAAAAGCAGGATCAAAAGACAAAAAATTATTTTAGGATTAAAGATTTAAAGACATCCTAAAGAATCAGTAGATAGGAAAGAGGAAGAGCTGAATTACTAATTGCATACCCCCTATAAGTGAATATATACGTGTATCTATCTCTGTCTACCTATCCATTTGTGTGTCTACATGTGTATATATATATATATATATATATATATATATATACACACACACACACACACACACACACATATATACACATGCATGTGTGTGTGTGTGTGTGTGTATTAGAAAGGATAACACAGAGGGAAGTTTCTTTAGCAGTCAGATAGGAGGCAAGAGGGGACCAGAACTTCTACCCAGTCCAGGGTCAAGGAGATAAGGAAATGTTTAGTCTCTCTACAAGAGAGAAAGTGTGGGAGGGTAGGACAGAAACAATAGAGGGGAGGGGAAGGGATGAAGTGTTAGAAGGTAGAACTCATCACTAATTGCAAATGAACAAATTCATAGAGAGGAGGGAGAATGTAAGTCTTGAATAAAAGTCATCAGCTTTATTATTGGTTTCGTCTGGAGCCATGGGCACAATAGGCCACCATATTCTCTAAGCAAAGTTAATATTTTCTAGGATTACATCTCAACATAGGAGTAGGTGATGGGAGGAACATAGAAACAAAGCTAAACTTTAGGAGTTGTGAGGGATCATGATAAGGACAAGGATAGGACTCAGAATAAAGAATGACTCCTATTACTTGACATTGCTTACTTCATGGAGTGGTGTTTCTAAGGAATGAATCATGTTGTCTTCTGGAAGAAAATATGCATAGGGCTCCACATCATATGTTGCTTTTATGAAAATAGACCATGTGGTAGCATATGGAGAAAATATAAATTCATAGAAAAAGTTCAGTAATGTGAAACAGAGTCTTTACAGAATCTAATATAATATAAATAAGAATCAACACCGTGAAGACATATACAAACCTTCAGTAAATGTAGACTTAATAGTGACATCTTGAAAAATGAATTGGTCAAAAAAATGATTATATAAAAAATTAATAACTATGTGAAAGAGAAATATAATGATGAGGCAATATGCCACAATTTTTAGGAAGTAGCCAAAACAATCCTCGTAGAAAAAGAATTACATATCTGAAAATATATATTAGCAAAAGAAAAAGAAAGAATTATTGAACTGAGTAAGCAATCTAAGAAACCAGAGAATCAAAAACTTAATAAACCAAAATAAGCACAAAATCCTTAATATTAGAGGAAAATAAATAAAAGAGTTAAAAAAAATATAAAAATGAAAAAAAAAACCTAGAATCTGGTTCTAAGAAAAAACAAAACCTTTAAATAATCTAATAAAAAAAGAAAAAGGGATATCAAATTACCAAAACAAAATAAATGTGAATTAACACCAGAGAAAAATAAGAATTAGTTGACCCTAATAAATGGAATTAATTGATTAAAAAATCTTATAGTTTAAAGAAATGGATGATCATTTACAAATATGCTAAACTTTCAAATCAATATAACATGAAGCAGGGATCTTAAGCAGCCTGATTTTGTAGAATAATATTTAAAAGTAGTAAAGGAACTCTCAAAACAATAAAACCCAGTTGACACAAATTTACAGCTGAGTTTTATCAAATATTAAAAAGAAAAAAATTAATAAGGCATACAAATTATTCTCTGCAACTGACAAAGAAAGTATTATTCTACAGACTTCCCTTTATGGGACATATGGCTTAAATATATAAAGAGAAATGGTTAAAGCATAAAGAAATTAAAACTCAACATCTCTACTAGATGGCATTTATATTTAAGATTTGCAAAGTGCTTTAGCATATATTATTTTACTTGATCCTCACAACATCTTTGTGACATTGATGCTACTATTACACAATTTTACAGATGAAAACTGAGTCTTAAAAAGGTTACGCAAATTGCCCAAATTCACACCAATAGTAGGATCTGAAGCAGAATTTGAACTAGTCTTCCTGATTTACTCTATCCGTTGTACTGCCTAGCTGTCCAAATATGCATTGGAAAAAAGAAAAAAAAAAAACTAATAAGCACAGATGCAGAGATACTAAACAAAATCATAGGGGAAATAAGAACTAAGTAATACATTTCAAAAATATGTCTATTATCATTAACTTAGTTTTATATCAGGGATTCAAGGAGGGCTCAACATTGGGAAAACAATTAACATTATCAATCATATAAAAACCCCCAAATAACCCAAATAACCAAAAACACATTAGATAGACACTTTAAAAGTCTTTAGCAAAATACAACTCTCATTTCCATTATACACACATATATGTATGTATATACATATAGGTGTTCATGTGTGTGTATATATGTATACTAATAAAACATACATATAGAAGGGCTATTTTTCTTTATGATACAAAGCATATATCTAAAACCAAAATATAGTTATTAATAATTAAGAAATACTAAGAGATTTCCCAATAAATATAAGAGGGCAAAGCAAGAATGATACCTCTTAACTTCATTATTTGACAGCATTCCAGAAGTTCTAGTGACAGTAGTGATGGGGAAGAAGAAGACATGAAAGATATAAACAAAGATGAGGAAGACATTAAAATATCTCATTGGCAAACAAAATACAGATTTACTCAGAAATCTGAGAGAATCTCCAAAGAAATTCTTAAAGTACACTAATAATGTCAGGAATTAGTAGAACAAAAGAAAGATACACAAAAATCTATATGTTGCTACAAAGTAATAACCAGAACTGGGGAGAAATAATAAGGAAATAATTTTTAAAATAATCAAAAATTTAAAAAATCTGGAAACCCATCTACCAGAAGAAACTCAAGATATTTGCATGTGTGTAACTATGTATATCTCCACATAAATATATATTAATATATATTTATTATTACAAAAAAAACTAATATAGTCTAAGAAGAGAAACTATCAATTTAAGGGAAAATCTTCAATCAAATATTTCGGATAAAATTCTAATAGAGATATCTAGTGATTTAAAAATAAAAGAACAATGGCCACTCCCCAATAGATAGTAAAACCAAAAAAAAACAAAAAAGGAACAAAGGATACTCAAAAGAATGACTAATGATTAACAACAATATGAAAGGTTGCAACAAATCACTAAATAGTAAAAGAAATGAAAATCAAAACAATAGTAAAAAATTATCTCAGAGGTTACAAATAGACAAACTTCAGAAAAAAATGGAAATAATTTATGTCAGACAGGTTATGGATAAACAGACACGCTAATTCAGTTTTGGTAGAGTCCTGAATTCTTCCAACTATTCTGGACAACATTTTGGAATTATGTAAAAAGAATTAAGAAAACATCTGCATCAAGTGACCCAGAAATCCCACCTCCAAACATTTTTCCCCCAAAAAAGTGAAAGATATAATGAAAAGTGCTGTATACACCACAATGTTCATACTAGGTTTTTGTTGTTGTTGTTAATAACAAACTAAAAGCAAAGTGGATGTCCACCTATGGAGGAATAGCTAAACAATTTGTGTTAGGAAAGTGCAATGGGATATTGCTCTGTAAAAAATAATGAATATGAGGAATTAAGAGAAACATGGAATGAGAAACACACTTTTACATAATAAAGTAAACAAAGCTTCAAAGCCACATACATAATGACTACAGAAACATAAACTAACACCTTATTTCTGTTGATCTACTCTGAGATCAAGGCATACTGGCCTTCAAGTCTAAGCTAAAGTCTCTCCTTCTGCTTGAAGACTTTCCCAGTCCTCCTCCTTTAACCAGTATATACATAGTACCTATACACGAATATGCATATTTCTAGCTATCTAGCCCATTTAGCTATCTATACCTAATTGTTTCTATGTTGTCTCTCCAATTTGATTATGAATTCCTTCAGATCAGGTGTTTTTTGGTTGATGTTACTTTTCCTTTCTGTTTTGTTTTGTTTTATTTTGTCTTTTACCTGTCTTTGTATCATCAGTACTCATTACAGGGCCTGGCACATAGTCGGCACTTCATAAATGCCTGTTGACTTGACTTGCTGACTTAAGGAGAAACTGACTGCTGTGTAAAAAGATAAGAAAATTTATTTCTCTTCTGGCTACAAAGGTAAAAATATTTATTTTTATGGGTTTGGAACATTACATATAAATTCAAACACATTTGTTTGTTTTTGGTGTGTGTGTGTGTGTGTGTGTGTGTGTGTTCATCTTTGTAAAAAAGGAAAGTTCACTGAGTAGGAAGAGCGATATGTAGGGAAGGGATGTGTGTACATACGCATAAACAAACATAAGAGTACATATCCATGGGAGAAACTCAGGTTTTCATGTAACAGAGAACCTAGCACAGAAAGTTATTAGGAAGCAAAACAAAGCATTGAGTTCTCCCATGACTATTTCCTTCTACAGGGAAAACAAACAAACAAACAAACAAACAAACCAGCCTAATTCTATTTTTAAAATAGAAATGGATGACCTTCCAGTGATGTTATAGCCT
This sequence comes from Trichosurus vulpecula, assembly GCF_011100635.1. Classification (NCBI taxonomy): domain Eukaryota; kingdom Metazoa; phylum Chordata; class Mammalia; order Diprotodontia; family Phalangeridae; genus Trichosurus; species Trichosurus vulpecula. Next base: position 205,522,072 of record NC_050576.1, on the reverse strand, counting down.
CTTCACTAGATTACTCAGCATCATGTATTCAGAATTTAAAATGAAGAGAGTTTGTGAGATTGAGAGAAAAATTGCTTTAGAAAGCAAAAAGACCAAAGTCCTTTGCATGTCGAGTGTGACTACAAGACAATACTGAGATGATGTAAAGAGTCTAAGAAGTGTGCACTAAGAGGTGGGGGGGGGGGCGCAACACACAACAGGAAAGATTTTAAATTGGTGTTTTTAAAAAATGCCTGGAAGGCTAAACTCATGCCTTCACTTATTTATTCGGCTATCCAATAAGCATTGATTAATTCCCTATTATATGAGGGACCATATGGTATTTTGATATTGTCGTTCAGCTGTTTATCATGTCGTAAAGTAGTTAATAATAGCAAATATTTATAAAGCTTTTGCCATATGCTGGGCACTGTACTAAGCATTGAACAATGATTACCTCATTTAATCCTCACAATCTCCCTGGGAGGGAGGTGCTATTATTATCCTCCTTTTACAGATAAGGAAACCAGGACAAACAAAGTTAAGTTACGCGTTCAGGGTCACATAGCTAGTAAGTGTCTGAAGACTGATTTTAACTCAGATCTTTCTGTCTCCAGGCCCAGTGCTCTAGTCTTAGACTTGAAGTCAGGAAGAACTAGCTTTATATCCTGCCTATGACACTTAATATCTGTGTAATCATTGGCAAGTCATTTAATCAGAATTTCAAGTAATTCTCTAATTTTATACATCAATAGTGCTTATTACATACTGAGTCACTTTTGGGCAGATCATTTCGTGAAGCTCTGTTTCCTCATTTATAAAATAAAGGATTTGGACTAGAGGACCACTAAAAGGTTGTTTTGCTGTGTTTTCTTTTTTAAATTCTAAATATGTGATCCTTATGAAAAGAAAAACATGACTTCAGAAATCATAAGTACTTGATGTATTAATGGACGTGTTACTGTACTTGGCTAAGGAGGATATGAAGATGAATAAAATACATTTCCTGCCCTGAATGACTAATATCAAATAACTAATATCAAATTGAGACAGCAGGACCTAGTAAATAATCAGCCTCAATGCCAGGAAAGCCTATATTCATGTCCCAACTCTCATATATACCTGCTGCTATCAACCCCCAGGAATGTGAATGAACTTCTCAGTGCTCTAGGCACCTTTTTGAAACTATTAATGGAAGAGAAGCTATTAATGTGCATTGTTAGAGGGGGTTGATTTTATCAATAAACCATTGGCTCAGTACCTATCCTTATAGATGAAATAGATATCCTTATAAGTCCCTAAGACACATCTAAATAAATTACAATGAAGAGTGTCTTGTTAGGTGGGTAGGGGTGAGGAGCAGAAATTTGAAAGGCCCTTTCTGAGACTTTAAAATTGATAGATTTTTCTACAGCATCAGCCACATTAAGGGGGAAAAAATCAAACCAACAGCCTAACTGCTTGTTGTAGTTGCTAGTTGAAGTTTTTCTAACCTTGCTAATGAGTTTTTTTCCTTCAGTAACAACAAATTCTAACTAAATATAGTACCTTTTGCCTGAAAAATAATTAAACAAGCTGGGGGTGGCAAGGTAGGGCTAGATATAACTTTTACACATGTGGATGGGTTATGTGTGTCTCTCTTCATATTTTCAAACATATATGCCTAGTATATTAAGCTAATCTGTTTTCAACAATTGACTAATGACTAACATTCCCCTGAGTCCAGTGGTTGAAAGGTTGCTAGTGCCCAGCGACACTTGGAGCAGTGGACAGGAGATGTTAAGCATTCCCGTGATATGCAATCTGTGGTTTCTCTCATTGGATGGTGTCCACAGAGTGGCAGTTACCTGCAGAAACAGCCAGGCACCACTCTGAGCACAAGGCTGTCTCCCCAAGTCCCTACATAGCCAAGTGGAGCCAGAGGGTTGATCCCCTGGCCCCCATACACCGCTTTCCTTTCACCACCTTCAGTTTATACAAAGACTGGATTATCTGAGTTGTTTTTTTTTTTCCTGTAGCCTTTGCAATGAAAAGCTCTCCACGAAAAGCCTAATAAAGTCATATGCCTGCTCTCTCCCCGCCTCCCCCACCCCAAATATCCCTGCCAAAAATAAGAGGGAGCGAGGATGGGGGGAAGGGAGAGACTTTTAAACCTGGAACTCATTTAGCTAAAGGGACCTTAGTTAACAAGAAAGTTACCCATCATGAACTGCAGGTAACACCTCCAGTGATCCTAAATCCATTACCAAGAGACTTCGCCTGGACTGAGTTTGATTTTATGAACTGTGAGGCTGCTATGTTGAGAGTCTGCAAATTGGACATAAATTGGAATGCAAAAGACGAGGGGAGCCAAATGGTTTTCCTTCTAATGATGTAACAGGCTTTGACTTTTACCAAAGATTCACAAAATCTTGAAGGGAGGCAAGGGATGAGTATGTGTCTATGTCTCTTTTAATCTACCATTTCCCTGCTTCTGACAGTTCTGTTTCTGCCTCAGAAGCAGCTAAGATATAGGATAAAGTCTAAGATTACCAGTGGGATTTGCCATGCTTATATTAAAGTGCTCTATCAATGCACTCAAACCAGTTTGACAAAATACAGTAAAAGGATCAGCTTCATCTGAATTCCCTTTCCAACTGGCTGTTATGAAATTGTATAGACACAATCTAACAGCAGATGTTTAAATCCTAAACTCCTAGGGAGACTAAGCATGAGTGATGATCTGGAGCTCAGATGGCTTAGACTTGATAGGAAATTATCTACAAGAAGACTTTCTCAATGCCTCTTAAATTCTAGTACTTTCTCTCTTTTTAATTTATCCTGTATCCAGTTTGTTTGTATATATTACTTTGCTTTTTGCCTCCCCCATTATATTGCTAACTCCTTGAGGGCAGAGATTGTCATTTGCCTCTTTGAGGTATCCCCAGTACTTAGCACAGTGCCTGGTACTTAACAGCAAATGAATAAATGATCATTGACTGACTGACTGACCAGAGTCAGGAGTGTGCTGGAAAATGTTTAACTACTACTGACTTTCCAGGGGGGAAGAAAAAGACATATAATATACACATCTGCCATACACACACATATGTATATGATTGTGTATGTCTATATGCACATATTTATGTATATATGTGTATATATGCATGCACATATGTATACATACACATCTGCACTAGAAACACATATACATATGTTTATACACATACATATACATACACACATATACATATATGTATATATACATGTATATATGTGTGTGTATGTGCATGGCAAATTTTTAAGTTTCATCTATATTATTCAGATTTGATCCATTACTGTCTTAAGTCTAGATAATAAAAAAAAATAAATCAAGCACTGATTTGCAACATCTGCCCATTTTTGAAAATTTAACCATCAGCTCTCACAAGGCAGTACAAACTGATTTCAGCACAGCTCTGTCTAGACTACTATAAACCAGTTGCAGTTGGGGTTGTCTTCTGAAGAAAAGATAAAGAATATGTTCAAGTGTTAATCTGATCACCTGGAGGAACTGAAAACTTCGGGACTTGATGGATTTAGAACTAGAGGACATGGTTTCAGTTCTAGCTCTATTATTTCCGTTGTTGTTGTTGTGTATGTTTTAGTTATGTCTGACTTATTTACAAAATGATTTAGTTATTTTTAGTTTTCAACATTTAGTTCCATAAGATTTTGAGTTTTAAAATTTTCCCTGACTCACTCCCCTTCCCCCTCCCCAACACAATATGCAAATTGATATAGGCTCTACATATACATTTATATATAACATATTTTCACATCAGTCATGTGGTAAAGAACCAATGGGATGAACCACATTAAAGAAGAAACAAAATGAGAGAGAGAGAGAGAGAGAGAGAGAGAGAGAGAGAGAGAGAGAGAGCACAAATAGTATGCTTCAATCTACAATCAGATTCCATACTTCTTTCTCACGATGTGGATATCATTTTCCATCATGAACTGTTTGGAGTTATCTTAGAATCTTTCATTACTGAAGAGAGCTAAGTCTAGCAAAGTTATTCATCACACAACATGCCTGTAACTGAAAGCATTTTCTCCTCATTCTGCTCACCTCACTCAGCATCAGTTCATATAACTCTTTCCAGATTTTTCTAAAGTTCTCCTGCTCATCATTTCTTATAGCACAATAGTATTCCATTGCATTCATATACCACAGCTTGTTCAGCCATTCCCCAATTGATGGATATTCCCTCAATTTCCAATTCTTGGCCACCACAAAAAGAGTTGCTATAAATATTTTTGTATTTTGAACCATTAGTGTTCTAATTTTCCCACATCTTTCCAGCATTTATAATTTTCCTGTTTTCTCATATTAGTCAAATGATAGATGTAATGTGGTAGCTCAGAATTGTTTTAATTTGCATTTCTCTAATCAATAGTGATTTAGAGCATTTTTTCATATGGCTATAGAGAGCTGTAATTTCTTCTTCTGAAAATTGCCTGTTCTTATGCTTTGATCATTTATCAATTGGAAAATGACTTGTATTATTACATGATTGATTCAGTTCTCTATATATTTGAGAAATTAGGCCTTTATTAGAGACTATGGTCATAAAAATTCTTTCCCAGTTTTCTGCTTCCCTCTGAATCTTGGTTGTGTTTGTTTTGTTTCTGCAAAAGAAACCTTTTCAATTTAATGTAATAAAAATTACCAACTTTGCATTTCATGATATTCTCTAAATTTTGTTTGGTCATAAATTCTTTCATTCTCCATAAATCTGGCAGGTAAAGTATTCCTTGCTCTACCAGTTTGCTTATAGTATCAAACTTTATGTCTAAATCATGTACCCATTTTGACTTTATTTTGATATATGGTGTAAGAGATTCATCTGTGTACAATTTTTGCTGTACTCTTTTCCAGTTTTCCCAGTAGTTTTTGTCAAATAGTGATTTCTTATCCCAGAAGCTGGACTCTTTGGGTTTATCAAAAAGTAGATTACTATAGCCATTGACTACTGTGTCTTGTGTAGCTAACCTATTCCACTGATCCACCACTCTATTTCTTAGCCAGTCTCAAGTAGTTTTGATGATTGCTGTGTTATAATACAATTTAACATCTGGTAAGACTAGGCCACCCCGCTTAACATATCTTTTCATTAATTCCCTTGATATTCTGGACTTTTTGTTCTTCCAGATGAATTTCATTATTATTTTTTCTAGCTCTTTAAGATAATTTTTTGGTAGTTTGATGGCAGTGGGTAAGTAAGTTAATTTAGGTAGAATTGTCATTTTTATTACATTAGCTCAACGTACCCATGAGCAATTGATGTTTTTCCAATTATTTAAATCTGACTTTGTTTGTGTGAAAAGTGTTTTGTGATTGTGTTCATATAGATCCTGGGTTTGTTTTGGCAGGTAGACTCCCAAATGTTTTATAATGTCTACAGTAACTTTAAATGGAATTTCTCTATCTTTTGCTGTTGGGCTTTATTAGTAATATACATAATGCTGAGAATTTATGTGGGTTTATTTTATATCCTGCAACTTTTCTAAACTTGTTTATTACTTCAAGTAGTTTTTTATTTGATTCTATAGGATTCTCTAAGTATATCATCTACAAAGAGTGATAGCTTAGTTTCTTCTTTGGCTATTCTAATTTCTTCAATTTCTCTTTCTTCTCTTATTGCTAAAGATAAAATTTCTAATAACATATTGAATAACAATGGTGATAACGGACATCTTCGTTTCACTCCCAATCTTACTGTAAATGCTTCTAGCTTATCTGCATTGCACATAATACTTGCTGATGGTTTTAGGTAGATGCTACTTATCATTTTAAGGAAGACTCCATTTATTCCTGTGTTCTCTAGTGTTTTTAACAGGCATGGGTGTTGCATTTTGTCAAAAACCTTATCGGCATCTATTGAGATAATCATATGGTTTCTGGTCCATTATTGCTGATAGTTTTCCTAATATTGAAACAACCCTGCATTCCTGGTATAAATCCTACTTGGTCATAGTGTATTATTCTCATGATAATTTGCTGCAATCTTTTTGCTAAAATTTTACTTAAAATTTTTGCATCAATATTCTTTAGGGAAATTGGTCTATAATTTTCTTTCCCTGTTTTCACTCTTCCCAGTTTAGGTATCAGTACAATATTTGTATCATAAAAAGAATTTGGTAAGACTCCTTCTTCACTTATTTTCCCAAATATTCTACATAGTATTGGAATTAATTGTTCTTCAAACGTTTGATAGAATTTGCTTATAAATCCATCTTTCCATGGAGAATTTTTTTCCTAGGGAATTCATTGATGGCTCCTCTTTTTTCTGAAATGGTATTTTTAAGTATTTTCCTTCTTCTTCTGTTAATCTGGGCAATCTATATTTTTGTAAATATTCACCCATTTCACTAAGTTTGTCAAATTTATTGTCATACAGTTGGGCAAAATAGTTCCTAATTATTGTTTTAATTTCCTCTTCATTGGTGGTGAATTTACCCTCTTAATTTTTGATAATAGTAATTTGTTTTTCTTTTTCTTTTTTTAAATCAAATTAACCAAAGGTTCATCTATTTTATTTTTTTTTCATAAAACCAAGTCTCAGTTTTATTTATTAGTTATATTATTAGCTCAGTGGTTTTCTTAATTTCAATTATATTAATCTCTTCTTTTGTTTTCAGTATTTCTAATTGGGTATTTAGTTGGGGATTTTTAATTTGTTCTTTTTTGAACTTTTTTAGTTGCATGCTGAATTCACTGATCTCCACTTTCTCTGTTTTTATTTATGTAAGCATTTAGAGATGCAAGACATTCCCTAATAATTGCTTTCACTGCATCCCATAACTTTTGGTATGTTTTCTCATTATTGTCATTCACTTGGATGAAGTTATTGATTATTTCTATGATTTGTTGTTTGACCCACCCACTCTTTAGGATTGGATTGTTTAGTTTCCATTTAATTTTTAATCTATCTTTCTATGGCCATTTATTCCATAAAATTTTTATTGCATCATGATCGGAAAAGGACACATTTACTATTTTTGTCTTTCTGCATTGGATTGTGAGATTTTTTTGCCCTGGTACATGGACAGTTTTTTTGTATGTGCCATGTACTTCTGAGCAAAAGTATATTCCTTTCTATCCCCATTCAATTTTTCCAGAAGTCTACTATATCTAACTTTTCTAAAATTCCACCCACCTCCTTAACTTTTCTTGTTTATTTTGAGGTTAGGTTTATCAAGTTTAGAGGGGGGGAGGTTGAGGTCCCCCGTTAGTATTGTTTTACTGTCTATTTCTTCCTGTAACTCCCTTAACTTCTCCTCTAAGAATGTGGATGCTATACCACTTGATGCACATATGTTTGTAATGATATTGCTTCATTGTCTATGGTGCTTTTTAGCAGAATATAGTTTCCTTTTAATTAGATCTACTCCTGCTTTTGCTTTGTCTGATATCAGGATTGCTACCCCTGCATTTTTTTTTTGCTTCAGCTGAAGCAAGAAATATTCTACTCCAGCCTTTTACTTTTACCCTGTGTGCATCCCCCTCTTACAAATGTGTTTCTTGTAAACAACATACTTTAGAGTTATGATTTTTAATCCATTCTCCTATCTGCTTCTTTTTTTATGGGAGAGTTCATACCACTCACATTCACAGTTATGATTACGATCTGTGTCTTCCTCTTAATCCTACCTCACTCCCCATTTATGGTTTTCTATCTCCCTTCTCCCTTTCCCTCCTCAGTGGAGCTTTGCTTTTGACCACTTCCTGCCTCCATCTTCTCTCCCTTCCACCAGCCCCCCTCCCTTTTCTTTCCCTTATCCTTTACTATTTCTTCCCTCCCTTTTAACCCTCCTTTCCTTTTCTTTCCCTTTTCTCTTCCAATTGCCTATAGGCTTATTAGATTTCTATAACTAACAGAGTATGTTATTTCCTCCTTGAACCAATCCAATGAGAGTAAAGTTCAAACAATTCTCAACTCCTTCCCTTCTTTACCTATACTGTAATATGTCTTTGTGTGTCTTGATGCATTATAATTTACCCCTTTCTGCCTCCTCCTTTCCTCTTCGCCCACTACAATCCTTTTTCACATAAAAATTAACTTAAACCCACCCCTCTGTCTATGTATTTCCCTTCTTGATGTTGTAATAAAGATATAGTTCTCAAGAGTTATAAGAATCATCTTCCCACATAGAAATGTAAACAGTTTGTCTTTATTGAATAACATGTTGTTGTTGCTGTTTCTTTCCTGTTTACCTTTTTCTGCCTCTCTTGAATCTTGTATTTGAAGAACAGATTTTCCAATGAGCTTTGATCTTTTCATCAGGAAAAATCTGAAAGCCCCCTATTTCACTGAATATCCATCTTCTCCCCTGAAAGATTATGCTCAGTTTTGCTGGGTAGTAGATTCTTGGTCACATTCCAAGCTCCTTTGCCTTATGGAATATCATATTACAAGCCCTCTGATCTTTTAATATAGAAGCTGCAATGTCATGCATAATCTCAACTGTGGTTCTAAGACATTTGATTTTTTTCCTGGCTGTTTGCAGTATTTTCCCCATGGTATGATAATTCAGGAATTTGGCTACAATATTCCTTGGCATTTTCAATTTGTGATCTCTTTCAGGAGGTGATCAGTGGATTCTTTTAATGACTATTTTACCCTCTTGTTCTAGGACCTGGTAGTTTTCCTTGATGATTCCTTGGAAGATGCTTTTCAGGCTCTTTTTTCATCATGGCTTTCAAGTAGACCAATAATTCTTCAAATTTTCTCTCTTGGATCTTTTTTCCAGGTCAGTTGTTTTTCCATTGAGGCATTTTATGTTTTCTTCCATTTTTTTTCATTGTTTTCATTTTGTTTGACTGATTCTTAGTGTCTCATAGAGTCATTAGCTGCCACTTGCCCAATTCTAATTTTTAACAAATTTTTTTTTCAGCTAGCTTTTGTATCTCCTTTTCCGTTTGGCCAATTCTACTTTTTAAGGAGTTCTTTTCTTCAGTGTACTTTTTTCCTCAGTTTTGTTCAACTTTTCTCCTACCTCTCCTATTTGACTTTTAATATTCTTCTTTAGATCTTCCAAGAAGGCTTTTTGGGCTTCAAGCCAGTTAATATTCCCCTTTGAGGTTTCAAATGTTGGTATATTCACAATGTTGTCCTCTCCTGAATTTTTGTTTTGATCTTCCCTATCACCAAGGTACTTCTCTATGGTCATTATTTTTCTTTGTTGCTTTTTCCTCATGTTGTTTGCCTTTATTGGTGGCTTTTAAAGCTGATCTCTGCTTCTGAAGCCCAGGGGGTCCTGTCTCAGACTTCTTGTTGTATTAGCAAGCACCCTAGCACACCCAGGATGGCCTGCTAGCAAAGGTTCTTTTAACTGCTTTTATAAAGGAAAGACAGCTTCAAAGAAATTAACAGTCCTACTTGAATTAAACAATACAGACTTTATTATATCTAGCCTTTTCACAAGGGTTGCTGAGCACCAACTCATACAGCTACAGCATTCCCTAATCACTCTTCTTTCAAGTGCTGGCAAGAAGCAGAGGGCAACTTCCCCTATGTCTAGATGGAGTCAATTGAGACAGGTACAACTTGTTCACTCCCCTGAATCTCCTCAAGCCTTAATGGGGAACAGGTGGGGCAAACACAGATTACCCCCAAGCCTTGATGGGGACCAATCAAGGTATACACACAACATCCTAGCTTGTGCATTTCAACCCCAAAGGTTCCCTCCTCTTTGACCGGTGCCCACTTGCTTTGTGCTTACACTCCACCCCTCCAGGGTCCTGACCTTTACAAACTAAACAGGTGGCACCTCACCCTCACAATCTACACAGGTTGTGATAAAGATGCTTTGAAACATAAAACTCATATCCAACACCTGGGGACAAGAGATTGTTATGACCATGGATCCTGGAAAACCAAACTCCAAAAAACACTAAAAAATCCTCTTTCCTTATGTTTACACTTGTGCTGGGGGCTAAGGGCCTGGTTACTGGTTTTGCATGCTGGAATCTCAAGCACTAGCAGCTGGAGGTTATAGTGGTCTGGTAGTTTACCTGGTGCTGAGTTGGAGCTGGTGGTGGCAGCTGGTGTGTGCCTGGTGCTGTTGCTTGCCTGCTTCTCCACCCTGGGGCTGACGATCTCTTACTGGTCTGGTGAGGTGGAGCTTGCCACTGGCTTACTGGTATTTCTCCCATCCTATACTGGTCCCCTTCAGTCACAGTAATAATGACCTTTCATATTAATCCCCCTAGCCTCCCAAGCTAAAAGACTGTTGTACCTTATATTTCTGCTGGCTCCACCATTCTAGGATTTTTCCTGGGGCTTTATTCTCTGGATTTGTCAACATCAATAAGGGAGGGCAAGAGCAACTTGCTGCTTACTCTGCCATCTGTGTCTGACTCTTCATGTCCCCATTTGGGGTTTTCATGGCAAAGGCACTGAAATGGTTTTGCCACTTCCTTCTTGAGCTCTTATTACCAATGAGGAAACTGAGGCAAATAGGGTTAAGTGACTTACCCAAGGTCACACAGCTAGTAAGTATCTGAGACAAGATTGGAACTGAGACAAAGAAGTCTGACTCCAGGCCTGGCACTCTATTTATTGTGCCACCTGACTGCCGTATCCTTGCTACCTGTATGAATTTTGGCAAATTGTTTTACTATTCTCGGCCTCAATTTCTTCAGGGATTTAGAATAAACTATTTCTTCCAATAAATCAAAATGTATTTTTGTCACTTTCTACCTTCCAGCATTAGGGGAAAAATAAAGTAAATATTATTTACAATAAATATTCAACAGCAAGGAATAGAAATTCCAAACTTGACTGCCTCTGAAAATATATTTATCTCATTTTGTGCCCTGGGTCCCTCACTTCTATGTCAGAAGGTGGGCAGTAAGTTTCGTCATATGTCCTCTGGAGTCTTGGATTGTCATTGTGTTAATAAAAGTTGGACTAGATCATATGAAATCCCTTCTAGTTGTATTTACTATGGTCATCTGGCCTCAAGATGCTTATCACTTTTTTTCCTCCCTTTGGTTTCCATGTCGTGCTCTCTTAGAATACATATAGTAGAGCTAAGGTTACAAAAAAAAAAATACCTTTCTTGCCCAGACAGGAAAAAAACATTTGCTAGTAGGATGTAAGTTCCTTGAGGAAAGGAATTAATTTTTGTTTTGTTTTGACTCATGGGAGTGGAAAGATGGTAGATTAGTCACTTTCTGCAAACCTCTTCTTCTACCTTTCAACCTTAAAAAAAAAAATTTGCACCAGATGGATACTAATTAGCAGCAAATTTACAAGATAATGAAACATAGATTGTACAGAACATGCAGATGTATTCCCTGCTACCTTCAGCCAATCTGTATGACTCAGCACTTGGGTCCTTGGGGGATGATAAACATCCTGGCTGCTTTTGGTCATGTGATGGGCTTCTGGCCATGTTGTGGCTAAGCAGTGAAGGGTGTGGGTGCTTTGAAATGATAAAACAATCCCCTGTCGGCTGTTGAACCAGGAAAACCAATGACTCATTGGACCTTTAAAAGACAGAGAGAAAGAGACAGACAGAGAGAGAGAGAGAGAGATAGAGAGAGAGAGAGAGAGAGAGAGAGAGAGAGAGAGAGAGAGGAAGAGAGAGAGAGAGAAAGAGAGAGAGAAGAGAAAGTTTCTGACTGCCTTCCAGCTACCATCACAAAACTTCAAAAGAATGGGGGATGGGCTAGTTCTTCTCCACCCCAACATCATAGTGATCACTTTCCCATGGCAGCTAGTATAGAATAATATCACCATGCAAGCTTGCATGTCAAGGTTGCCTTTTCCACTTTGTGTTTTCTTCCCTGAGTAGGTAAGTTAGATTCAACATCAAGACGGGCATGTCTAGGTGTGGAAATGACTTTACAGGTACGAGATGTCTGTAAGTAAACCTACCTATAGGTGGCAAAGGGCGTTTCTTCACTGGAGAGGATAAAAACCATTAGGAGGATATTTGGGAATTTGTTGGACAGTGTGGCACTGAAGTGAAATGTGATCCTTCCTATTCAGTGGTCCTGTAAATAATTTCATATTCTGATGTTTGTGATGTAAATTTCGTACAGAGTAAAATGGTACTTATGTGTGATATGACACTGATTGCTTCTGCCTAGTCAATGTGCATTGTGAATCATTTGTTTCTTTAGAATTCTTTTGCATGTAGAAAATAAATATCAGTCCTATTCTTGATCCACATAATACCTTGAACCTGTTTTCTACTTTTGAGCCTACATATGAGCCAGTATATCACCTTTCAATAATCTGTCCCTAGGGCTTCATGCTGAGGGAGATAAACCAAGGAATATCAGAAAGTGGAGCCTCACTACTCTCATTAAGAAAGACACCAATGTTAACCCTTGCATGGAACACATAGTCAAAAGTTGAAAGAGCTTTAGGAAGAGGAAGGTAAGCGCAAACTTTGTGCTGAGAAATATCTCTTGATGTTGAAATAAGAAGAGACAATAGCCACAGGAAACTTATCAACTAACATTTGAGTACTTTAATATTTAGTGCTCACTCGGCAATCCTCATCTGCCTCCATTAGACCCTTAGACCAGACATATAGGGACTCTTGCAGTTGTACTCACTTTGCCCAAGCCCTAGAAATAGATTGGAGGGATGGGAGAAGAGAAGAGAACAAGCTTTTATTAAATGCCTGCTATATTTCAGGCACTGTGCTAAGTAGTTCACAAATATTCTCACTTGACATTATCTCAGTTCATAATCACAATAACATGTGAAATAGGTGCTATTACTATCCCCATCTTATAGTTGAGGAAACTGAGACAGTAGCATCTGAAGCTAGATTTAGACTCCTTACTGCAGGCCTCGCGCTCTATCCACTGACAAAAATTGGTTGAATAGGAATAGCTATCCTTTATATAGTGCTTCAAGGTCTGCAAAGTGTTTTACAAGTATTACCCCATTTGATCATCACGATAGCACTGGGAGATTAGTACTGTTATTATCCAGATTTTATGCAGATTTTGAGGCAGATAAATTGCCCAGAGTCACACAGGTAGTAAGTGTCTGAGGCTGGACTGGAACTCAGGCCTTTCTGACTCTAGGTCCAGTTTCCTATATATTGTGCTACTCACCTGCCTCAAGACTAATATCAAAGGAATGTGAAGAAAACTTATCACAGAGACAAGTAACCGCAAAGGCTAAGGATTGAAGACAATTTTTTGTGGCCTTGATGGGGAGAAGAGACTAAAGTCTTTTCCCTTATACTGCTGCCCCTTACTGGACATCATCCATGAAGAGCATGAGTCCAAGAAGCCCTGAGTTTAAATCCTACCTCGTACACCTACTTGCTATGTGACCCCTGGAGAAGTCACTTAATTTCTTTGTGCCTCAGCTTCCTAATATGTAAAACGGGAATAGTAATTGCACACATGTCCCAATGTAGTTGATAACATCTGTAAAGTGCTTTACGACCCTTAAGTTGCCTGATGGTGATGATGATGATGATGATGAAAAACACAACAAAATGTAATACCAGAGAGGAGCCAGAGAGTGAAGTGAAAAGTAAAAGTCAGGCAGTACCCAAGAATCAGAAGGAAGGGGGGAAGATGTTGTTACTGTTTAGTCATCTTTCAGTCATGCCCGACTCTTTGTGACCCAATTTCTTGGCAAAGACACTTGGAGTGGTTTATCATTTCCTTCTCCAGTTTTTCATATAGATGAGAAAACAGAGGCAAACAAGGTTGAGTGCCCAGGATGGGGGTGGGGTGAGGAGGGGGTGGGTTCAGGGAACTGAGAAGGGAAGGAACCTACATAAAAACATGGTGGTAAAGTTCAGAAAGTTAGAAGGAAAGTTGGGAAAATGGAGGTCTCAAGAGAAACTGACCAACAGCAGAAGCTGGTTGTGGGGCCAGGAGGAAGTTCCAGGACAAGAATGTCCTCAGTTTTTCTCTATCCAGCCAAATGAACAAAACAAAACAAAAACTTCTAACCACACAGTCAGCATACTAGAACCAGTCACAGAATATGTACTTATTCTCCGTAGTCTTTCTCAGGCACATCCATTCTGCATCATTAGGACTCTCCCAGAATCAGGCCCCTCAGCTTCTCCATAGGAAGAGCCACCTGAAGAGCTCTGCATATACATCCAAACCCCATTATTTAAAGTTTATTATACATTGATATATTAAATTATTTTACTTTGTCCCATATTAATTTTCACATTGCATTAACATAAGAGTTCTGAATATGAGTCACTTAATAGTTAACGTTTAAATAAATTATGAAAGAAGTAAAATAAAGAGAGGAATCAAAGGAGAGAAAAGGGAGAAGGAAGGATGCCTCACTCTGCCAATGTTAGAATTCTAAAGCATCTATTCAGGTTGCAATAGTTAATGGAAGGACAACACTTGCAATGAAGGAGAGTCAAATGGCTGCTGTGTCAGAGGCAAGATTTGACCTTGGATTGATTCATCTGATTCAGTTTCCTGTTGTTCCAGACCCAGACAGAATCGTCTAAGGGATTTTAGATGTCATTGTACATCCATTGTGTAGCACAGGAAAGTTGTTTGGCTAAAAAGAATAATCTGTCATTAAAAAAGTCTTCCCAGTAAGAGTTTAAATAATTAACTCACAAATGGAAAGCTGGAAGGCATAAAACTAAAAACCTACTGCTGGCTTTCATGGGAGAGGTGGAGAAAGAGGAACTTGTGTTTTTCCTGGAGCAAGAAATAGATGATTAATATTATTTTCTCTGGAAAAATATAATATCAGATTCTTTTTTGAGAAGTAGAGGAGGGCAGTATGCTCTTGAAATTTTACTGTTATCTGCCATATGTTAATAACCAGAGTAGGCTAGTTTGGGATCTTTCCCATCATTATCCTTTGAGCGTTATCATTCAATCAAAAAGGAACTTATTAAATGCCTACTAGGTGCAAGGTGGATAAAAACAGAAAAGAAATCCCTGCCACCAAAGTTGGTGAGGGGGAGGATTGTGCAACCTTCCTCCTTCAGGAACTCTTCAAGCAGAAGTTTCCTTTTGGATACTCATCATTCAGGTAAATCTGGCTTCCAGGTTAGAGAGAAAAGATGGAAAAGGCCAACCACACTTCTGGTTTCTTAAGGGAAAAAACAAAAACAAAACAAAAACAAAAGCAAAACCTCTGAAAAGACATGTGTAGAACTGGCAGTCTCCATAATGTCCCTACTCCTATTTACCACTCTAGAGACTTTGGGAAGTTTTCCTTTTTAGTGAGGTCAAGGATACTGTCTTGAGCTGAGTTATCTCACTCCCAATAGGAAAGCTCCTTTACTTTATATTGCCTGGTATATATTTTCTTAAGGATACCTTCTCTGATTTCTGTTTTGCTTTGATTTTGATAAACAGGCATTTTTTTCTATTTTCTTCATATGTTCATTGCAGAACTAGTATTAAGTGGCATAGGAGTCAAGCCTTGGACAGAGAGTTTGGGGTCCCTCTTCCCCTCAAAAAGACAAAACTTAGGTACAATCCTATCATATCACCTAGATGAACAATATTTAAGGGACCAACTCTATGCTTCTAGTCCCTCTGAGGAGGCTTCAGCCCCAACTTCCTGCTACTCATACTCTCAGGAATGAAAATCTCCTTCAGAAAAGAGCTGGGGGAGAAGAATCTAGAGATTGTAAGCTCTGCCTCCCTTTGAGTCCCAGACAAAGACAGCCATCCTCATCACACATGGGTCCTTCTGTACAAGTAGGGCTCACATTCCATATCATTACAGAAGCAAAATAAAAACTTTGGTCTTCCTGATTTCAAGTCTATCACATACTCAGAATAAATAAACAAACAAACAAACAAACGAATGAATCAATGAATGAATGAATAAATGAACAAATGAATAAATAAATAAATAAATGGATAGATAGATAGATAGATAGATAGACAGATAGATAGATAAAAGGCTTTAGAACTTACTAGGATCTTCATTTGATGAGAGTATTTAGTGTTCTAATAATTTGGGTATTTTACATTTTTGTAGATAATTATTTCTTTTGAATGATTGGTTTTGTTGGCGTAACTATCTAAAATTACTTTTATTTCTCCCCTCTTATGATTTTGTCTTATTTACTTTTATTACATTTATTTAATTTTCTGCATTTTTATTTTTAGTTGGGGTAGCTAAAATTTCATCAGTGTTATTAAACTTTCATATATAAGTTCTGTAGCCTCCTTGGTTTCCAATTTAACTATTTCTTTTATAATATTCAATATTTTATCCTTTGAGCTAATTTTGGGTTTATTTGTTAGTTTTCTAATTTTCTAATTGTTTATGCAGTTTTCCTTTCTTTTTCTGTCCTGTTAATGTATCTATTTAATGATATATTTTCTCCTCTAAGTATTAACTCCATTAAAAAAGTATATTGTTTTGACATTATCACTGTTTTTCACATAATTGTTAGTAGTTTCTGTGATTTATTCTTTGATCTACTCATTCTGGATACCACTGTTTAGATTTAGAGATGAATCTTTTGCTTGTGCTCCCAAGTATTTATTAGTATTTTTATTGCATTATAGACTATAACAGATGTCTTATTTCTGGGTTTTTTTACATGTATTGATAACTTCTCTGTGCCCTAGTAAATGGTCCATTTCTATAACGGTGTCATGTGATATTGAGGAATAATTGAAAAGGAGTTTTAGTTCCTTCTAACTCCATGATATAGCCAGAGAAATGAGAGAATAGATAGCAGAGGTACTTAGGTGTTAATGTGCTAACTCAGTACTTCTTTATGACAGAGGTTCTTAGTCTTTCTTTGTGTCATGGACCTCTTGGAAAATCTGGTGAAGACTATTGTCCCGACTCTACTGCGTACATATATACATACATCTTCTCCTCACCCAAACCACTCCCTCCAAAAAAAGAGAAAAAATGTAGGGCTGTTCCTCAAAACAGCCAAGAAGTGAGCCATTAATATTCTCTCATTAAAGGGAAGACATTTTAAAGGTCCATTTAAGTTGTGATTGGTCATTGCATTTATCAGTAGAGTCCTCAAGTCTTTCAAAGTCATTTTCCATTATACTATTATGGTCATTAAGCAAATTGTTAGCTGATTCTACTTGCTTCGTTCTTCATACAAGTCTTCCCATATCTCTTTGAGCTTGTTATTTTCATAATTTCTTAAAATGTAATAATCTTGCATTGCATTCACATGCCAAAGCTTGCTTAGTCATTCTCCAATTTATTGACACTCATTTGACTGCCAGTTCTTTGCTATAACAAAAAGTATTTACGTGTGTGTGTGTGTGTGTGTGTGTGTGTGTGTGTGTAGTGACTTTGACCTCTTTGGGATTAATGCTTCGTGGTGGTATTTTTTAATTATTTTTTTAAATCGTGCTTTCAAATTTAGTGAATTTTTGATCATTGCCATTTTTCTTTTTTGTCACTTTTGCAAATTTAAAGTATGTGTCCTAGAACCTCAGAGTTGTTTTCCTTTTTATTTAGCCTATTGTTAATAATTTACAGAATTTTCACATTATGGAAAACTTGTATTTCTTCTGAAAGGAGTTTACTCATAAATTTTCACCAATTAACAATAGGGGGAATAGCTTTCATTCTTACATATTTGTGAAAATTATATATCTTCAATAACAGATTTTATCAGATAATTTTTACTGCAATTTTTTTTCTTTCTTTCTTTTCTTTTTCTTTCTTCCTTTCTTTCTTGTTACCCATAAACGGTTTCCTTTCTAGTTTTAAACTGCATTGATTTATTTTATGCAAAGCCTTTTAAATTTTAGGCAATCAAATATAACCACTTTTTTTTTTCTTTTCATGATCATCCCAATCCTTTGTTTGATTGAGAATAATCCTTATATGCAGTTGTTAAAGATATCTCTTTGATGCCTCTTCTAATTTGTTTGCTTCATAGGATCATATACTTAGGTCATATATTATTAGGAGCTAATCAAAGAATATGATAAAATATTTGTCTAAATCTAATATGTGGGAAACTACTTTAAAGTTTTTACAGTGGTTTGTGTGGAATCAAAGGAGTGCCTTAATACTCTGTTACTGTGTTCAATCACTTCTGGGTTGTTTTTTCTTATGTATTCCATTGATCAATCTATGTTTTTAACCGGTATAGAATATCTTTGATGCTAACAGATTTGTATTATAATTCAAAATCCTCCTTCATTCTTATTTAATTTCATTAATTCATTTTGTTCTTCCAGATGAATTTTATTATAATTTTGCCTATTTCCAAAAAAAGACCCTTTGGTAATTTGATTGTATGACATTAAATTTGTAAATTAATATTTGTATTCACTTAACTATTATATGTGTTGACAAGTGGTGTCCAAGATATTTTATGCAGTCTGCAGTAATTTTGACTACAACCATTTTTTTCACTTCATCCCTGCTGGGTTGTTGGAAATATACAAGAAGGCTGCCTCTTTTATTTTGTGAGGGTTTTTTTTAATATATATTGTTACTTTACTGAATTGTTAAATCTTTGTTAATTAGTTTAATCTTTGTGATTCATTAATTAAAGTCATATAACCTGAAAATTTTAATCATTTTGTTTCCTTTTCATCTATACTGATTCTATCAACTTCTTTTCCTTGTCTTATTATTCTCCTAATCTCCAAACCAGTATCACCAATTCTGCTTTGGACATCTTGATCTGAATTTCAAATTCAACACATCCAACAATGAATTCATCATCTTCCTTCCCCAAATCTTCTCCAAATTTCCTATTATTGTCAAGATCACAACCATCCTTTCACTCACACAGGCTTATGACTTCATTGCTTCAGCCATATATATATATATATATATATATATATATATATATATATATATATCAGTTACCAAATATAGTTGTTTTATTTGATCTTATTGACTACTGCTTCATCTGGAAACTTTTACAATATTCGCTAGGGTGTTCATCAGTGAATTTTGGCTTAGCTATGACCTTCCATGTTGTCATCTTGCCTGGAAGTCTCTATACAATTTATCTTAATATTAAAGAGAAGAACCCCTTAGCTCTCCACTTGGGAAAAGAATTAGCATGGAGAAAAGCACAAATATACCAAAAGCTTAATGCATGACTATAAGAAGATTCATTACACTCTCTGCCTTGCATAGTAATAATTCTAGTACAAGGCCAAATTGGCTCAGAGAATAAGTAAATATTTTACTGGTCCCATTCTAAGCCAAATAACTTTTTTTTTTTAATAAGGAGGGTCTTTGTGAAGTATCCTGTAATTCTGTTAGGGGGCACTGTGGTACTGTACAGTTAGATATTGTTCCCATTAAGTTCCTTAATGTCTTTTGGACTATCAGACAAGAAGATTTAGAATTTTAACAAAAGACTTAGAGATCATATTATCCATCCATTTCATTTTCCAGATTGTGAAACCAAGTGTTAGAGAAGAAGTGATTTCATTCAGCAAAGGCTTTATTAAGCACCTCCTTCTGGGCAGAAAATGTTGTACTAGAAACAAAGAGATTTGTTTGTTTGTTTGTTTTTCCTAAGACACATCCCTGGCCCAGAGAGCTTAGAATCTAAATGCTAAACTATGAGTGGAGCCACCATTTGAATTCGGATCCTGAATCTATGGCTCTTTGCACTGGGACAGATTTGAGTCCTACAGTGTGATTCCAAGATGTAGCAACAATGATAAGGACAATAACAAAAATGACATCTAGCATTTATATAGTGCCTTTAATATTTGAAGTGCATGAGGTGTGTTTTTGCTTTCAGAAATTTCTATAGTAGTAACACATAAGCATGATGGTTTCATTTCTTTGTTCTGATTTGTTTTTATTGCCCACCTCTAAGTGCAAACATAGAAGGTCTTTCTGACAGATTGTTGTCCACCATGCCTTCACCAACCATGGTTCAATCCAATGGATACTAGGGAATCACACCTAGACTACTGCCACTCCATGCAGTTTCCTCACAATGGCCCCACTGTTTGTCAATCAACACCATAATCAACACCATCACCTTCAACTCAACTCCCCCAGTAGAACTTTTAGCCTTTTCTTTCCAGGAACACTTGCTCCTTCCTGAAATCTCCTTGCCAAGATCATTGGTAGTTAATCTCTTCCCCTACTTTTTCCAGCATCGCTTTTATGTGTTTTCATCCCTTAATAGAATATAAGCCCCTTGAGGACAGGGACTCTTTTTTCCCCCCTTTTCTCCATTTTAGTAGCACATAGTGTTTTATCTATCTAGATCTATCTGTTTGTCTAGCTATTTATCTTCTACTTCTGTCTGTCTGCCTCTATCTACCCTTGAACAGTAGGTACCAGAACAGCAGCATTTTATAATGGAAAACACCACAGTTTTACATTTAGAAGAACTGTTCAAGCCCTGTTATTTACTATGTTATTTATTCTGTTACTATGTTATTTACTGTTATTTACTGTGCATTTGACTTTGGGAAAGTCCTTATATGAGAAAATAAAGGAGGTAGACTATATTAGTTCTTTTCAATGTAGAATCCAAAGGATTATATCAAAAGTTCCTGGAAGTACTGAGAATTACCATAGTAGAAGATAGACTATGATAGCCAATCTTAGGACTTGTTTCAAATACAAACAAATGAACCCTTATCTCCCAACATTCCCATATTCTAGTCTATTCCTTTCCTCTTCTATGAAAACTACCAATTAGAGCCTATCAACTGCTAAGGGCAGTTATAACCAAACCATTACTTAGGTACCCACAAAAACTATGGTGTAAGACTGGGAAAATTCCTCCACAAATCCAGCTCCTGCTCTTCAGATCACCTCTGGTTATGACTCCTGAAGAGTGATGTTTGTGGTTTTCTATTCTCTAATCAATGACTGATGAATAAGAGTTCTGTCTCAAACCCTTCTCATTTGGGGTGAGACAGTGATTTGCAAAGACTGAGCAAAGATACTGATGAGGTACAATCTTCATTTCAAACCTCTACATTAGATTTTCCACCAAATCCACCCCTCTCCAAACTTCACTATTACTTTTAAGGCCCCCACTTTTTGTCACATGCATTTGCAACCTCAGTGTCATCTTCAACTCATAACTTTTCCTTACCCAAAAGATCTAATCAGCTTCCCAATCTTGTCATTTTCTAGTTTATCTCCCATATCTGTGCCCCTCACTCAACTCACAAACCCGTACTCTAGCTCAGTCCTTCATTACCCTTATATAAATCAGTGTCCTAATAGATATCCATGCTTCAAATTTCTCTGTTCTCCAATTTATCATTGCACAAGTGAATTTTTTTTCCTGGAGTACAGGTCTATGTTGCTCCACTGTATGATTAACTCCAGTGATTTCTTATTGACAAATCAAATATTATTTTGTTTTTTCTCATCCTGCTTTAATTTCTTTTTCCCCCTATTTTATAATCATTAATACAATAGTACATGTATATACTTTATAAAAAAGTAAATATATACATATTGGGGTTAATGCTCAAAATATTTTCTTTTTCTTTTTTGGAGGGCAATTGGGGTTAAGCGACTTGCCCAAGGTCACACAGCTAGTAAGTATGTCAAGTGTCTGAGAGGGCCAGTACTCTACTCACTGCACCACCTAGCTGCCCCTCAAAATATTTTCAGTGACAGAAGTATATGTTCAAAAACATTTGGAGGATACAGCTTAACCTATGATATGTAGTACAGCTGTAGATCATCTTGTGTTAATTCCTCTTACTATTTTATGAATAAATTGAGCTTTTGGGGGGGGAAGGGAGAAAGTGATATTTGAAAAGAGAGAAAACCTATTTAGGGGAGTAATAGAAATAAAACACATTGAATCTTTTGTCATGGGGTAAAACAATGTTTGTCTAGGAAGCTTGTAATTCTATGATTAGGAAAGAAAAATACAAATGGCAAGGTATTTCTTTTACACATCACATTAATATTTTCATAATTAATTTCAACCAATAGTTAGCTAATAGTCAATGGAAAATAGGAAAGGTTTCCTTGAGCCATTTTAGTTTGACTTGTAGTAATATTTCCAAAGTAAATGCTGCTCTACAAATATATGTCTAAGAAATCCCTGGCACATTCCCCTTGAGTTTCCGACATCCTCTGAAGGAACTCTTCATGAGACCACATAGGTACTTCCTTAGAATCACACCATGGTCCTGGCTATTTTCCAGACAACTATATGGGGATATTCAGGTTTTTCATATCAGCCAGAGGACATCTGGAATAATATATTTAGCATATATTCCTTTGCTTGTTTTATTCCACTCTTTCTGCACTGCCCTCTTTTTCTCAGAATCTCTTCTATTCCTATTCAGGTTTTTCTAAAGAAAAGGGCTAATCAATATTTTTAAATTTAAAACAAAATTGGCATTCAGCGCCTGAGCTTCTGTCTCAATACCGTATCTACTATTGCTTTATGCTGGGATATGTAGTAATATTCTTGACCTCTCTAGGCCTCTAGTTAGAAAATGGGTTAAGTTGGAGTTAGGATTGACAGTAAATGGATGAAATAAATGGGAAAAAAAGTAATGAAAATTTAAAACTACTCTGGTAAATGGGAAAATTATCAAGCTACTCAATCAAGGAAGAATTTACTTTCCCATCTTATTATATTCACTTTGAGTTAGGTGGATAGATAGATAGATAGATAAATAGATAGACAGATAGATAAATTCATACATACATACATACATACATACAAACATAAAATATTTAAGTGCTTACTACGTGCCTAGCACTGTTTTAAGCTCTGCAACGACAAATACTAGCAAAAAGAAAGACCACTCTCATGTTCCAGGAGGTTATATTCCAGTGGGGGAAGGCAACATATAAAAACATATTTGTTTTGTGTATATTATATGTGTATTTTTGTATTTTCAGTGTACATAATTATATATGCACATGTACATTTTTGAGTATATTTATATGTGTGTAACAGCCTTTCCAGTAAGGCTTGGGTTGCTCACCTAGAAAGGGAGGGGGCTAAGTCAATAAGAATCATGACAGGCTTATTTCTTTACAGCATGGCAACAGAGTAAGCTAATATGAGATCAGAACTACAGGGGGTGGTTTTACTCTTACTGCTTTAGTCTTGAGGATCTCTCAGCACAGGACAAGGAGAAAGGAGGGAGGTGGTGATACTCTCTTCTCTCCCTCTCACCAGTCCTACCCTGCTGCCCTGCCCTATACAACCACAAATCCATAGCCTCTCCCCCCACCCACACATATGCATGCATGCATATATACCTACACACACTTGCAACAGCAGCACAAACACAGAGGCTGGTGGCAGTGATATCTACAATGTAATTTCCATCCTTAAACTCAAGAGAAATGAAAGTCATAAGGGACAAGTAGAGAAGAATGGTGTGTGTGTGTGTGTGTGTGTGTGTGGTGTATGTGTGTGTGTGTGTGTGTGTAGCTGGCCATCCTTACCATCTCCCCACCTCTTGGCCCTTGCTGGGTACAATGTATCTGACTAATCTAAACTTCTTACTCATAAACACCCAAAGATGAGCGTGTCCCATGCATTTCCATGTGTCTCTTATTAGTATGAGAGGATATATGAGACCACTCTGGGAGTCACAGAGGAAAGAATGACCTGTTGTTGGATAGGGCTGGGATCCCACTCCCTGATCTCACACATTGTTTAGAGACTATCTAAGTTCCTCAATATCAAAGACTGTTCGACTTTTGGCTCTGTATTCACTTTACTTAGCACAGTGTCTGACATTCAGTAAGTGTTTAATGCATGTTTATTGATTGATTGATTCAGAGGTCTAGTTGCTTGGAAGCCTGGCAATGTCTTCAACAAAAATAGGAGAATATGGAGGAGTGGCAGGGTTGTTCAGTGGTGGTAGTGGGTGGGGAGGAGATGAGTACACTTTTGAACGTGCTGAATTGGAATTGTTCTAGTTAGAGATCTCTAGAAGGTAGTGGGTGATACGGTATTAAAGATCAGGTAAGAAATTCAGGCAGAACATATAGATTTGGGGGTTAGTCACATAAGGATAATACTTAAACCTGTGGTTGTTAATGATAGCACCAGAAGACGACTAGAGCAGAAAAGGCCCAGGGCAGCATCTCAGAGTTTCATTTATCCTTATTAAAGTAAACCACAAAAGGAAACTGAGGAAAATAACAGACAGGTGGGAGCAAAATAAGAAAGCAGAGTCACAGAAGCCAAAGGAAGATGGAGGAAGAAACAAATTAATAGCTTCAAAAGTCACAGAGAGATAAAAACAGATGAGGATGCTTAGGGGTTCAACAATGGGACAAAATGAGGCATTCAAAAGTCTTTGAACCCTTAACAAAAGACTTTCTTTGCTCTAACACAGCAAAGATATTCAACAAGGGGAGGGTGGCACTTAATTTCTCAAGTTACGTTCCCTTCACCCTCATCTCCATATGGAAAGGCAACTGGCCAATAGTGCAGGGTATGGTGACTCATATAGTCTCCAGAAAATTACCAAGTCAGAGAGGCCTCTACTCTACATGGATTGGATTTTTTATGGACTCAGTTGACCAGAAAACTACATCAAGGGAGGCAGGGGCCAATCAAGTCAGAGAAAGTTTTGTTAACTTTTAGGAATAATTAATCCACATCAAAGAAAAAGAGAGAATCCTAATCCTACCACACAGCATGGTGGCAAGGTCTTAAATACCTTCGGCCATTTAACCATTTTCATTTTTACTGAATAATATTTCTGATTCTTCTGGCATAGGTACTAATGATGTGGATCCCTAAGGATTAAAAGTAATATTAAGGGTTGCTTTTTTAGTTGTGAGGCCCCTCCTGAGACTGGGGGCATCCTAGAGTCTTTTCCCTTATCTTGAGTTACCACATAACTTCCCCCTTATTCTGGACCATGGAATTCCTTATCCCCACTCCCCCCACCCCCCCCAGCTCACCCTGGGTCATAAAAATTTCAGGTCTCCCTTATCTTGTGTCATTTGTTGTCCTCTACCTGTGTCCTTATCTTATAAGACTTATCCTATCCCTAAATCTCCAACCCCCATAAGAAACCCTAACATCATCCTACAGGCTGTATAGCTTTTGGTCTATATAAGTTGGGTCCCTTCCCTACATCAGTGCCTTTGTTTAGCTCCTTGCTAAATCTCAGGCCCACTGCTTCTGTATCAATAAAGCTCCCAATAGCTACAGAGAAGGTCTTAGTGAATTCTTTCACATTTGATGAATCAGCTCTCCCAATTCTGACCTCATCAGTAATAAAGGGGGAAAAGTAAAAGAAAATTATACCCTTTCAAGAATTATTAAAATAAAAAAAAGACTAAAGAGAAAATGTGGAAGAAGAGAAAAGGCAAAAATCCCTTACGTTTTCTTTCCCATCAGAAGTCCTGAGTTCCAGATCTCAGTCATGCAGTGATTGTACATCGTTGTAGTTCACAGTGGGTCTCCTAATCAAGTTGGTAATAAGAAAAAAAGCCAGAGTAACACCAGGAATAACAGAGACACAGAACAGAACAGAACACCTATGGGATTGTTGCATAACTATAAGGACCCAGTTGAATTAGATGATTATTAAGTAATGAGGGTTTGGAGTTTACCTAGACCATCTAATATTACATCATCCATGTAGAAGATGCTAAGAGACCTGCTTTCAGGATATGAGAGGACTGGAAAGTCTATGGGGGAAGCATCCATTGTTAAATGGGTGGGTAGTTGGAACTGTTGATATTTTTTTTAAATGGGACCTATTTTGAGGATGAATGGTTCCTTTATTCACACCATCTGATCTTCCCTGTTACTTCGTCTCCCTTCCGCTCCTTGTTTAGACCATGCTACCTTGAAAAATAGTCCTGGGGTTTTAGCCGTTTTCTTCTTCCTTTTCCACTTTAGGTGCAGAAATCAGCATCTTTAATCTGGCTCAGGACTGCAAGTCATATGGTTCCAGGAGTACAGGAATATATGCCAGATGTTTCACCCAGTCTAGCAAGGAAGCTCTAAGATGTGAGGGTCTGGGGACACAAGACCAGCTAGGCTTTGTACTAAAACTTGGTAAAACTAATGCTATGTAGGAGCCTAAATCCCTCTCTTCCCCTTCCCAGAAATAAAGGTAGTGTGTGTGGTTAAGGGATTATGCTCCCAGGGTATTGGGAGAATTATATAATATATCTTGTATTTTTGATCTAAGTATGCTTTTGAAAAATTAAATCTAGTATTAAGTAGTTAAATAAAACTGAGGCACCAATCACTCAAAGTGAAGAGGTGGAAGGGAATGGGGGGGGGAAGGAAGTAGGGGGTGGGGAAGAAGGCAGCCCTTTAGGCTTGATGCTGATAGTGAGGAAAAAAAGAAATCTATCCAACCCATTCCAGGCACTAGAAAATGCTGTGAAGAATAACATGTATTAGGCCTGCCCCTAAGAGAATAGAGTCAGAGTCAAACAAATTACAGTTAGTTAACAAAAGAGGAAAGGAATTAACTCCCTTATTCTTGTGGTCCACAGACCACAAACTGAGTTAGGAGACCATAGTGCCAGGGGAGGGGATAGAAAAACAGGATTCCTGGACAAGGAGTCTCTTTAAACTCTTGTGCATTTCTCTCCTTCCTGTGTCTTATCCCAAAACACACAAACACACAAGCACACGTGTGCACACACACACACACACACACACACATGCAATCATGGTCAGACAGGAAAAAAATGGCTAGAAAAGACTAGAGTTTATTGCCAGAGTTAAGATTCTTAGGCTCCAAGCCACAGACAAACTGCCAAACACAGTACATTCCTCTTGGTTATCCACAAAGCACCCTCATCAGCTTAGCGTATGTTTATTTACAAAGTAAGGCACAGTATTTCACAGTTTATCTACAGGTACATGCATTCTGGCTCCACAACAGAGTCTGCCTAGGACTTTTCTAGGATATTTGCCCATTCAGTCAACAGCCAAAATTGTTCTAGAAAAAATGGTTTGTGTGATCATCTTCATTTAGAATCAATAGTTAGTTTCCAATGAGAGTCAGCTTTGGAGGAAGCTGGCCTTAGAGGCAAGAAGACAGCTTCAGGTCCTGACTCTGACATATCCTTGGTGTGAGTGAGACTTTGCCTATCTTTAATCTCTCAGTGCCCTAGGCAGCTTTCTAAGACTCTAGCTGATAAGAAGGTACAAATCTGCCTTGATGGAGGGAGTTTCCTTATTTGGGAGTTCCTTATATCATTGAAATCAAAGATCCAGTCCCTATCCATATCCTTAATGGTAGTTTCCTCAAATAGTTTAATATAATAATAAGTGACTGAAGACTAGGCAAGGTGGGACAGAGCAGTCTTTCAAGAAGTGATATACTGCCAAAGTTCCCAACTTTTAATTTAGAAGAAAAATAAAATTACAGTTCTCGTTTTTGGCTATAATAAAAATTTATTACATTGGTTAGTTTCCAGTACTCCTGATCCTGCTGGGCACTGGTCTGATGATGTATTACAGCAGCGTGTCACCAGCACAATGGGGCTCTGATGATCCATTGCAGCAACAAGTCATTTGCTATACATCAGCCCAACAGCTGCCACCGATCAAGACCCTGTCCTATACACAGAATCTGGGTTAGAGCTCTAGCTCAACACAGTAGTCTCCCAGCCCTCCCACCACTATGTTGCTCTCCTTTTATTTTTTTTAATTATTTTATTTTATTTTTTTCTGGTGAGTATGTGGGGAAGGGGCTACCCAGAAGAAAAGAGTGGTTAGCTCCAGACAAAACCATAGATTCTTTAAGCCTTTAAAGGAAAATACTCCAGTTCTGTACAGGCCTAACTCCTTAATTGATTGGTAACAATTTAGGAAGCTGAATTAATTACCTATCTTACAGACTGTACATCACTGCATTCCATAGTAGGCATATATGTGGTTGATTATTTTTTGAATGCCAAATGTATTTTGGCATTTATTAAAGGATATGTTTTTATTATTATTATATTATACTTTATTGATTCTTGGCCTAAATTAAATGTTCCATATTGTCTAAGATTAAAGATATTAAAGTCCTATTTGTTAGCCTGTTGGCTAACCAGTGGAAGAGAGTTTCCTAAACATCATGTTTCTCAGAGAAGACCTACGAATAGCATCACAATCCTATGGTTATATATATATTCCCTAGCTGGGAATAACATTAAAAACTCTGGTAATTTCCTTGATTTACTTGTAATATGAAGGTCCAAGATCAAAATGAAATGCCTATTCAGTAATCCCATAGAGAGTCTTTACTTTGACTGGGAGTAGAATGGGCTTTTTGAGCATTTATAAAAAAAAATTTGTATTTATGTTGCCTTGTGTTATGAAGTGATGGTATCAGAAAAAAAAATAAACACCTATCCTATAGCTTTGAGCCTCTCATGCTCTCTGTATGCAAAAGGGGCATTTACAAGTTTTCTTAAACATCTCAGCAGCGACCTATAGGAGCCATCTATACAACCTGAGAGCAAAGTGTGAAAAGTTTACTCAATCAGTCTAGTAGAATTTTATCATTCTATTTATCATTT
The DNA here is from genome assembly GCF_011100635.1 of Trichosurus vulpecula. Taxonomy (NCBI): domain Eukaryota; kingdom Metazoa; phylum Chordata; class Mammalia; order Diprotodontia; family Phalangeridae; genus Trichosurus; species Trichosurus vulpecula. The sequence goes on along the minus strand of NC_050576.1, from coordinate 205,493,651 downwards.
TATCATTGCATAAAGGCAACTTATGGGACACAGAAAACTTCTAGTGATTGGTTTTCTAAAGGATCTAAAGGATCAGCCACTTCTTTGATCTCTCGTGGCATTTTAAAAAAAAACAAGAATCAGAAGATACAGGTTCGCTTTACCTTTGTTCCATTGTGTTTTTTGGAGAATGTAAGGAGCATTTCCCAACACACAGCTCCCCTCTCTACCTGAACCATGAAGTTTTTCTAGTAGAGACACATGACGGCAAGCAATGGATAAAATATAAATGTGGAGTTGAGACAAATTGGTGAGAAGAGTTGAAATTCTGACACCCGAAGCTGAGAAACTTCTTGGAACATGGCATGCCCCAGAGCTGAGACACCTATTAATCCTAGGTTATGTATTATACAGCTCTTTCTGAAAGAGTATATCAGTACCCTAGGATCAGGAACTCATCCGAATCTGAAGGTGGAGATGGCAACAACACACCCTGAAGGGAAGGGCTTGATTTGCATGAGGGCAACAGGGGACTTCAATGACAGAGTTGTTGCTTTGGCCACATATGTGCCTTCCCATTTGTAAATTCTATTTCCACTTTTACCACTGATGCTACACAAGATGATGAGAGAGAGGGTATACATATTCTCAGGGGATATTTTGTTTTGATGATATTGTTGTTTTTTTCTTTAGTTTTAGTTTTCAGCATTCACTTTTGTAAGACTTTGAGTTCTAAACTCCCCCCTACCCACCAAGATGGTATGCAACATGATATAGGCTATACATGTACAATCATATTAAACATATTTCCACATTAGTCATGCTGTGAATGAAGAATCAGAATAAGAGGGAAAATCATGAGAAAGAAAAAAAAGAGAGAGAAAATAGTATACTTCAATATGCATTCAGACTCCATAATTCTTTCTCTGGATATGGATAGCCTTTTCTATTGTAATTCTTTTGGAGTTTTCTTGGATCTTTACATTTCTCTAGTCAACAGTGATTTAGAGCATTTTTTTCAAATGACTATAGATAGATTTAATTTCTTCATCTGAAAATTACCTGTTCATATTCTTTGACTATTTGCCAGTTGGGAAAATTGCAAAAGAGAACAAATCTGACTTTATATTAATAATGATCTTGAAAAAGTGAGTTTTCAGAACCTACTTTAAACAATTATATGCTTGCAAAACCAAAAATGCATCAGACATGGATGATTTCCTCCAAACACGTAAAATGTCCAAATTAGCATATCATGAAATGGAGATCAGAACCTGATCTCATAAAATTAAATTGAACAACTCATAAAGGAAGTACCAAAGGGAAAATAAAATCTCGATACAGACAGATTTACCAGTGAATTATATCAAATGCTTAAAGAGTGCTCATATGCTTACCTCGATAGCAAGCTAATAGACAAAATTAATGTAGGCAAAGGTATTTACTAAGGTGGCCCAGGGTAAAAAAAAAATAGCTACGAAATGTCCTCTCTTCCATAACCTGGGGCAAACTCAAATATTTCACAGTATCCATGGGAAGAGTAGGCATAAATTTAGAGCATATTCTTTTCTGTTATTGTTCAGTCATTTGCCAGTCATGTCCAAATCCTCACCACACCATTTGCAGTTTCTTGGCAAAGATACTGAAGTGGTTTGTCATTTCCTTCTTCAACTCATTTTTCAGATGAGGAACTGAGGCAAACAGGGATAAGTGACTTGCCCAGGGTCACATAGCCAGTCAGTATCTGAGGCCAGATTTGAACTCAGAAAGATGAGTCTTCTTGATTCTAGACATAGCATTCTATCCGCTGCTCCACTTAGCTGGCACATATTGTTAGTGAGTCACCCATATAGGAAATGCACATATCCAAGATAACTCATGTCTCTAATTCTATAGGACTCTGATATCCTTTTTCTTCTTGTGGTGTCCTCACACTGTTTCACCTGGTTATAACATCTCTGCTGCTAAATCACCCATCCACGTTCCCTGAGTCTGTTCCTCTCTGTAGGCCAGCTTTCAACTGCTAGGGCTAATTGTTCTTTAAATCCAGAATTAGGTGTCTTCTCTCTGTCTGTCTGTCTGTCTGTCTGCCTGTCTGCTTGTCTGTCTGTCTCTCTCTCTCTGTCTCTGTCTCTTTTTGTCTCTGTCTCTTTTTGTCTCTCTCTCTGTGTCTGTCTCTCTCTGTGTCTGTCTCTCTGTCTCTCTCTGTCTCTTGGTTTCTCTCTGTCTCTGTCTCTCTGTCTCTGTCTCTCGGTCTCTCTCTCTCTGTCTCTCTCTTTCTTCTTCTCCTCCCTCTCCCTTTTTTTTCTCTCGCTCTCGCTCTCATTCTCTGTCTGACAGAGTGAAGGAGGACACAACCCCTCTGTCCATGCTCCATGTTGCCATCTTGTTGAGGTGCAGAGACACAAATTGGCTTTGTGTCTCTAACACTTAAACGTAATTCAGGATTGCTAGTCTTCTCTTAATAAAGCTCATAAGGAGTATAGCTAGTGTTGTGCCAGCAAACTGAAAACTGTCCTTCTAAGTCCATTAGAGACATTAGCAAAGAGTTACCAAAAATATAGCTATTTGCAGAAAACATGAGAGTTTACTTAGAAATCACTAGAAAACCAGTGAAGAAATTGATATCAAATAAAATAGGCTTTGTGATACAGCAATAACTAAAACTAAAAGAAAACAATAAATATAAAAAGCATTCCCTCTCAAAATACAACACCTTTAAAATATCCAGGAACCAATCTATCAAGGCACATTCAAGATTTATAGAAAAATAGTTACAAAATACTTTTAAAATAAGTAATATAAAATGAGCAATTCAAGGAACAATGATTACTCAGAGTTGGTCAATGTCAATATATACATATGTGTTTGTGTGTATGTACAAAGAGACAGACAAACAGATGGATGGAGACAGAGACAGAGATAATATTATTTAAATTAATTTTCACAGGAATTATATACCAATCAAACAACTAAGGGGTTATTTAATGGAGTTAAATAACAAAAGAAGTTATTTGAAATAATAAATCTATTCTTTCAAATAAAATAATGAAAAAGTAAGATTGATGGGGAACAATATTTTCAGATCCTGAATTATAAAATAATTGTCATTGAACTATTTGGCATGTTTAAAAACACAAAAGGTCAGTGGAACAGACTAACTAAGCAAGAATCAGAAATAAAATAACAATTCTCAGAGAAGTCAAGAATAAACTATTGGGTATTTCTTCATATAAAGTTGATAATATAGAAAACTAATAATTATCCTTCATGTAGAAATTCGATAATTATATCTTTGTACAGTCCTTCTAGCACTGACAATTTGCAAGCCTTTGTCCTCTTTGTCAATTTTTTCAGTGTGAGGTTATGCCTTAGAGTTATTTAAATTCCCATTTCTGTTATCTTATTGACTTTCATATGGTTACTAATAGTTTGCTAACTCTTTTGAAAACCATTTGCTCATATAATTTGACCACATAAATACTAGAAAATATCTCTTGGTCTGATGATCAGAATAAATATTGTAATGAGTCAAATAACAAAAAAAGCCTGACCACTCCATATAGCCTATATATGATAGTGTTCAAAACCCAAACCTTGCTACATACACAATTTTATTTAGGGAGTTTCACGGAAAATATCTATTTGTTTTTCTTTCTGAGAACCTTCCCAGTTAGAAGACCATCTTTACAACATGATAATTCTCTTTCCATCTAGCAGGGTCATCTTTCAAGCTATGCCATTCACTATTTTCTGTCCAAATGTCATCGCATATTAGAAAGTTACATCACATCTTCAATCCCAGACTTCCTGGGCTTCTGTGATATGAGGAACAGTAGATTCCCACTGTCTGTGCTTCCAAGACCTTCAAAGTAAGGCATTTTCCTGCAATGTTTCCTTAATCTAGGCCTTTTATTCCCAGCTAAACAATGAAGTCAGCCATCAATAAGTTAGTGCTGTCTCTTCCTGACAGAGGAAACAACAGGTTGATACCAGCCAGTCTGAGATAAGCTCTTTCCCAGTCTTTGATCTCCTTGTTTAGGCCTGTCTAAATTCACAGTGGGTCTCCTCTCCATCTCTGATACTGGTCTAGTCATGCTGATAATTCTTCCTGTGGCCTAGTATGGGCACTGTACTTGAGGAGGTGATCATCTGTCAAATGCAACGGTAATATCCCTTCCTTGTCAACGGGAAACCTTTTAGATGCAATTCAACTGATACAAGTCTAATTGACTTATTCACCACCCCAAAATGACGTGACACCTTAATAGTAAAGCAATCGCTTGTCAGCAAGTTTCTGATTTATAAGGTCCAGAGACATTTTCAATTATAAGTCTTTCTTTCAATCAGTATTTACCTATTTTGGTTATAGATTTAGTTATGTGGTTGGTAGGTTGTCCTCACATGTGACTTAATTATGAAAACATAAAATTTCATATGTAGGTACAAATAGATTCAGCACAGTTCATTCCAGATTGTTTGTTCCTTTTGGAAGGTTAATATACACCTTTGAAAGAGGTGGCTACCTAGAATCAAGATATGAGAGCCAATTTCAGATTCAGTTGGATGAACAGATCTCATGAAGAAGTAATGTTTTATTGAGATACTCATTTCATATAACTTGGGTGAGCAGTGAAAATTAACTGGATCCGATGTGCCTAGTAATACTATTTCTAGCTGTGTCAGAACAATCCTAAAAGCAATTATAATCTCAAAGCTAAGATCAGGTGAAATTAAGAAAGTACTAAAAAATATGGGGGGAAAGGCTAATGAAATGTGGTCAATGAAAAATTTTTATTTACACAAATTACACCTAATAACTAATTCGACATCAAAAAGAACACTGCTGCCCAAAATTATTTTGAAAAGGAGATGACCATGTTTTGACTGGAATTTTGAAAAGCCCCTTTTAAGTTTGATGATATGAATCCAACTAGTAGGCTGATTTTACCAAAATACAATAATTAAAAAAAAATCCATACACAGTAATGTATGTGGCAACTGTTGCCATGGTAAAAACGAGAGGTGGAAAAGCAAAGCTATTGAAGTATACCATTAAGGACAAACAGGGACAGCTAGATGGCATGGTAAATAAGAATTCTGGGCCTGGAGTCAAAAAGATGAGAAAGACCAGAGTTCAATTTTGACCTCAGACACTTACTTGCTTTGTGATCTTGGGAGAGTCACTTAACCCCTGCCTCCAAAAAACTGAAGAAGAGAATGGCATACAACTCCAGTATCCTTGCCAAGAAAACCCCATAGATTGTTAGTCCACAGAGTCATGAAGAATCAGACACTACTGAATGGCTGAACAACAAAAAGGAAATACCAAAGTCCATGCCTGTAAAAGTAACTTGAGAGCATTATTGAAGACCCAAGGAAAGGGACTGGAAGATTGTATCCACACCTACCTTGGCATATAGGAAATGACTTGATTGCCATATTGCCTAATTAAATAAAACAAAAAAAGAAAAGCCCATAAAGGAATAAAAAAAAGCATATCAGAAATTATAGATTTCCCTAATTAGCAAAACAAGCAATTAAATATCAATCCGAGACTACTATAAAACCTGAACATAAAGAAATCAGAGGTAAGAAAAAGACACAATGAAGAAGAGTGTGGAAAAAATCTCTGTTTATTTAAATAGTTTTTAAAAATCCATCCAAGTCAAAGAACAAGTTGCATCAAGCAAGGACCAAAAACCTTAGGAATCATTGATATGATGAATGACAGAACAGTGGGGTGAAGGGCAATGATTCAAAATCTAGCATATGCTCCTAGTAACTTTCTGGAAAGTGGAGACTTTCTTCTTATATTTTTATTCCCAGCGCCTGGCACAATGCCTGGCACATAGTAAAAGTTATATAAATCAGGGGCAGCTAGGTGGCACAGTGAGTAGAGCACTGACCTTGGAGTCAGGAGGACCTAAGTTCGAATCCTGCCTCAGACACTTGACACAGTTACTAGCTGTGTGACTTTGGGCAAGTCACTTAACCCCAAGTGCCCTGCCTTCCCACTCTCCAAAAAAGAAGCTATGTAAATCCTAGTTGTTTATTATTGTTGTCATTATTATGGTATTTGTATTCAAAGTGTTTAGCACAGTTCCTGGCACAGAGTAAAAGCTATACGAATCTTAGTTGCTATTATTATTATATTTTTTATTCTCAGTGCTTCTCACAGTGCCTGGAACATAGTAAGTACTTGGTAAATTTTTGTTGAGTTGACTCGACTGATTTCCCTACAAAACTGGAAAAAAACAAAACAAGGCAAAACAGTGAGGCTGGATGAGGTCTAGAGTTATCGGTTCATAGGCTTCACAGCTTAAACAGGTTATTAGCCAGACACTTAACCAACTGCCTCTGAGAAGAAAGACAGAACCACTTTTCTTAAGAGATGTCACATATCTATTACCAAGAGATGTTAATACCAGTGATCCTTCTGAACATAGGGCTATTGGATGATCATGACAGTATTTATACAAAATAGTCACAACTTATATTAAGAACATAAAACTATGAACAATGAAAAAAATTGTCTGAAGAGCAAAACATATTCCTTAAAAAGGGCCTTGATATATTTTTTTAAAAAAGCTTATTTTCAGTTCACTAATTATGTTTATCCTTCGTTCTTGAAGAGGACCATAACATCAAGGAAATGATGACATGACTTGCCGTTGACTTGGATTTGAGTGAGGGAGGACTGTGCAAGGCCACCTCCAGAGCCATCTGGGACCAGTGGCCAGATATTAATCAGGAAGACTGGAGATGGTCCAGGATGCATTAGGAGACCCTGGCCCTTTCAGGCTAAGGTCTTTTCAGGTTCTCACTTTGAGTGAGGTAATGCCCATTCAATGAATAGCCCTCTTTAAGAAGTTAATCAAGGGATGGCCCCTTTAATAATAATAAAAAAAAGGAAACTGGGAGGGGAAGACCCTCAGGCTTCCTGCCCAGAAGAGACACAGTTACTATTCAGTATTTACATTCACTCTGTTCTAGGAGGGCAGGGACCTATTTTCCAATCTGTTAGCTCCAGAGTGGGTTGGGTTTAAGGCTTAGTTTTTGAGAAAGAAATCTAGCCAGTTAACCCAAAGTTAAGAGGGCAGCCTTCAGTCACCTAAATGTGCCAGGAAAGGGAGAGGAAGGGAAGGAAGGGGAGGGGAGGAGAGAGAAAAGCTTTCTAACAGTACCACAATTTTATTAGCCTTTGGGGATTCAAAATCTTTCATTCAAATCTGTATTGATAGATTATTCAGGTGACACACATAAAATACATATTACGTTATTATATGTCACATATTAAATATATGTATTATTATATATGTATGCATACATACATGCATATATATACATGTATACATACACACACACATACAGACACACATTTAGTTGCAAATGAGACTTTACCAACAACTGAAACTCTGCTAAGATTAAATGACAAACACTGAATTGAATTTTAAAGCCAAAAGCTTCAGATACAAAATAGAAATTCCCTCCCCTAGGAATGGTCAAGGGGTTGAGTAGCTCAATTACATATCAATTTGCAAGAAAGACAGTGAATGTGCCTTGAAAGCAGAGGTTGACTTTCATGCTTCTGTCTCTTGCTACCCCTCTATATTAAAGTACCTAGAGTAATGGGGAGATAGAACTGACTTGATTCAAATTGATCACTTTAGGGTAATATGGAATGGCTTACAGGAAGGGACTTTTGAACTAGAAAAGATTTGTGGAATGGGGGAGGCAAGACTTCTACTGTCTTCTGTCTGGAGATGAGGAAGAACTCCACAGCTGAGGCTCCAAGAGTCACAAAAAAGTGGTTTCCATTGATCTTAAACTATGAGTCTTTGACCTACTGAAAAACAAACAAACTCTATTACACTCAGAGACAGCACGGTACCACCCACCCAAGCCTGTGGCTGAAGGTAGAAAAGACTTCAGCCGTCCATCAAAGATCATAAACAATAGGGAAACCTGCATTAAGTCTGCAGCTGCACAATAATTACCTCATTCAATCTGGTAGCCATATTTTAGGATATCTGGACCAATTCGGTGAGAGCTAACTGATGTTCACCCATTGGGTAACCTGCTCAACCTTCCCCAGCTGCACGACAGCATAAGAGAAGCATGTCCAGTTTTTAATTCAGTCGTCTGAAGATTCTATGCACTATGGAAACATTATGCCAAGCCAGCCCCCATATCATATCCCTCAGTCATAATGAGAAATCTCTGGAAAGAGAACAGACATTGAAGCCCTATAATTACAGAATTGTGAGCTCAGATTCTAAAATAAATAGATGATTGAATAAAATGTAGTATTAATATACACAGATGACATCCAACTATAAGCCTATACACACAAACAAAAAAAAATAACAACAAAATGACAAAACATCTGCATCTTGTGGAATTTTTATCCAATGATGTCAAAATGTTATTGGATTTGCTAAGTGGAAAATTCTTTAAGTACTACTAGAACAGACTGAGATAGAAGGCATTCTTCATAAATAGCACCTACTGAATACTGAGCAAAACATGACTTTGTAATTAAAATTATCATCAGAAACTCTTTTCATGTATCAAATGATGACAAATACATATAGTAAAGAGACCTCAAGATACACTTGAGAATTCTATGATATTACTAGAACTGGAACATACCAAATTGTTCTCCACAAATGCCTAGGCATAACGTTGACACACAAAATTCAGAATAATATTTTCATGTATGTTGACATGCTACATTCAAATTATAAAGATGTGGATTAAATTTTGTGGGAGCAGAATAGCATGTTTATCACTCCTGCTGTTCTCTGCTGCAGGATTTTCAATAAATACACTTTCAGTCAGCCTATAGTGGATGAGATCACAACCCAATACTTTTATTAAACTATGACTTCTATTCAGGATCCGATTATCACTAATAGGGAGCAACTAATTGCTGGGATAGAAATTAGAGGAAATTTACAGGGAAGAAACTACTTCATCCCAGAATTTTTGATAGAGAAGCATAGTCTGGGCATAGTCTAACATATACCCAAGCTTCTGAAAAAAGATTTCTGCGAGTCCAGAAGAAAGATAGAATCCGAAGAAATAAAATACCTTGGGAGACTGATAGCACAAGAGAAATGGGGAATGTACAAGAATGGAAAACTGAGGACACAAAGAAATTATTCTAGTGAGAACAAAAAGAGGTTTGTTTGAAAAGATCAAGTAAATAAACTGGGAAGTGACCAGCAAACTTAGAATGTTTTAGTTTTTTAAAGAGAGAGGAAAGGGAATGTACAGAAGATGCAACAAAGCACAAGCAACAGAAGATGAATATGAGAAAGTGATATGGCCCTATAAAATAATATGAGGAATACCAAGCCTCAGAATGGCCTGAGACTTGTCAAGAGACGCTAAGGAAAACAATACAATAACAATAACAACAATAGATTGTCATTGTCATCCTGCACCATGTTGGGAAAAGGGAAGGATCAAAGAAAGGATTAGATTTTTTCTAGAAATAGATGAGATAATAGTTACTGATAATGGAGAGAAATCTGCCAAATTCTTACCATGTTTCTATTTTCTCTGCAAGGGAGAGTGATCCTCACATTGGAAATGACCAAACAAAAATGACTTAACAGGGAGTCAATGCCAAAGAAAAATAAAGAGACAGAAAGGGAAAACTTGGTTAATTTGTTTTTATTTTTAAATTTATAAAGTGCCTACTATGTGCCAGGTCCTATGCTAAGCATCCTCCAGATATTATTTCATTTATTCCTCATAACAACCCTCGGAGGAAGGTACTATTATTATCCTCTTTTTACAGCTGAGGAAACTGAGGCAGGTAAGAGTTAAATGATTTGCTTAGGATTACACAACTAGTAAATACCTGAGGTCAGATACGAACTCAGGAGCTCCTGATTCCAGGTCTAGCATAAACACTATACCACTTGGCTGGATCTAATAGTATGTGACATGAAAATGATAATGGAAAATGGGAGAGATACCACCAGACAGATTGGAGAAGAAGAAAGGTCTCATTTTTTTAAGGAAATAGAGCAGAGTCTACAAACTATATGCCAGTGGGCTTGATTTACCTTATTTTTTTATTACAGAGCTATTAAACTGATAGATGAGGTAAATGTTAAGAATGTAATTTATCCAAATTTTAGCAAAGCTTTTGATAAAATACCTATGTTGTTCTTGAAATTAAATGGGGAGATGGGCATTAGATATCAGATGCATTTATAAATGATCGAATAGGCAAATGGTTGGACTGGCCTCCAGTGGAGTATGGCAGGAATCAGCTGTACTAGGTTATGTATTGTTTAACACTTTTATTAATTATTTGGATAAAATGTAAGTGGAATGCACACCAAATTTGCAAATGACCTAGAGCTGAGAGCAATAGCTAAGATTGTGGATTACAGAGTCAGCATCCAAAAGTATTTTTGCAGTAGGGAGCACTGAGCTGACTTGAATCAGATGCAATTCATTAGCGACAAATTGGATACAAGAGTTTATCTTCACAAAGTATCAGAATGGGAGGAATGGAGAGAAAGCATTTATTTTGAAAAGGATCTGGGAGTTTCAATGGACCTCAGGTTCAGTAAGACACACCAATATGATGCTGCAGAAAAACAAAACAACAAGTTAACATAATTTTGAAAAACATTCGAATTAGCGTATCCTCCAGGAGCATCAAGATGGGAATCCCATTGTACTCTGCCATTAAACCTCATGTGCAATATTATGTTCAGTTCTGGGTCAACATTGGTAAGCTGGAGAGTGTCCAGATGACAGTAACTAGCAAGGTAAAATACCTTGAGTCCCTGATATGTGAGGACTACTTGAAGGAACTTGGGATATTTAACCCAAAAAAGAAAAGACCCAGGAGGGACAAGATATCTGTCTTCAAGTGAATGCAGGGCCATTTAATATTAAAGAGAGGTCAAACTTGAGCTGTTTGACTCCAGAGGGCAGAATCTGGAGTAGAGAGGAGTAGCCACAAAGGGGCTATTTTAGATTTGCTATGGGGACAGACTCCCTAACAATTGTTCAGTTTAATTGTTCATTCATGTGTGACTCTTTGTGAACCCAGAGATACTGTACTGATTTACCATTTCCTTCTCCACTTCATTTTACAGATGAGAAAACTCAGCCAAACCAGGTTAAGTAACTTGGCCAGGGTCACATAGCTAGTAAACTTCTGAGGCTGGACTTGAACTAAGGAATATGAGTCCTTCTGCCTCCAGGCCTGGTGCTTCAACCACTGTGAGACCCAGCTGCCCCCTAACAATTAGCCATACAAAAGTGGAATATATTGCCTTGAGAGATGGCGGTTTCCTCTTCCTTGATGGTATTCAAGCAGAGACTGGATGACCAATTATGTGATATTGGGGTTTCCTTTCATGTATAATGAAAATGGTGATGAATATGATAGTAATGAACATCAATAAGATCTACAAAGTGATTTATAAATATTATCTCATTTTATCCTCACAACAACCCTAGGTAATAGGTGCTTTTATTATATCCAATTTATAAATGGAGAAAATGAGGCAGATAGAGGTTAAGTGACCTTAGGCAGACCTGAGGCAGAATTTGAACTTGGCTCTCTTAACTTGAGGTCCAGCTATCTATCCACTGTATATTTTTTACCACTCAAAACATCTGGGAAATAAAAAGTAATTATTTCATCCACTTGAACAATATTCTGTAGAATGTGAAATCTAAAATTTAAGAAGTGTCTTATCCCAGGACAGTTTCAGCCTAATCCCTCTAGAAAAACATGAGAACAGAATAATAGTAAGTCACATTTATATATCACTTTTATATCTACAAAGAACTCGTCTCCAAACAATTCAGGGAAGTAAGTAGTAATGTTATCACTACTTTTCCAGAAAAAGAAGCTGAAGAGCATGATAGCTCAAAAAGGAGGAATAGATCCTGAGGGAATGTCATTTAGTTTTTAGGTCTTCTTAATTCTGGCTAACTTCATTGATTAGTTTTTAATAATTGTTTTCAATAATAAAAATCACATGACTCCAAGGAGAAGTAATTTGGGGTAGGCCAGTTTTTACCATGAAACTCAGAGACTATAACAGTACCAGTATTTCCCCCAGTTTCCTGGGGGAAAGAATGGAGTGTTGGCTTGGTTGAACTGGTCAAAGTCAAGGTATGGTAGCCACGTATGTGGATGTTTTAAATGGAGACATTATCAGATTTTTATCAGTGAGACAGGACAAAATTCCCACTGTGAAAGGGGTCCTCCAATTATAAAGGTCTACTTGGTCAAGAAGATTAAAACCTATTGCCACAAACACCATTAAAATGGCAATGCAAGTCTATCATATTATAGATAATGCCTAATGTTCTAAATACTCTTTATACGGCATTTAACAATTTACAGCAACTACGTGAGACAGACTAGTACTAGCTTATATTTAAATAGCAATCGTAGCTTTACAAAGTGCTTTCCCTATAACAACTCTATGAGGCAAGTGGGGTTACAATAGAACTTAAAAGTTCTATTACCTTAATTTTACAGATGAAGAAACTGATGAAATGATTGAGACATAGATATTGTATGACAAAATTGGAACTCAAACTCAGGTCCTCCTATTTTTTGGACCAGTACTTTTTTCTACTAAACAGTATAATAAAACCGTAATTATTTATTTTATTTATTTTAATTTCTATTATTTTACATTATTATTTAATAAAACCATAATCCCATGTTGTTGTATTGGAGTTTGTTATAAAATCTGATTTACAGAAGCTAACAACTTTTCCTTTGAAGACAAACAAGCATCAAAACTAGACAATAGGACTTAATTTGAATGAAATGCTGCATACAATTTTCCCTCCAGAACCCCAAAGCATGCTTTAGAAGATTTAAGCATGAAGATTTAAGGCTTCTCACTCATCTGCATGATGCCTAAGCTTTGATTTGTGAGCTGTGCAGGCTTTGAAAAATTCAGCCAGGCAGCAAAAATTTCCTACATGTAAATGAGCACTTGTGCAAATCCTCATGGAAAAAATGCTAATTTGGTTTGAACAGAGGTGGGATTCAAACTTGCTAAATAATTTCTCTAGTCTGAATCTAATGCAGGAATCCAGAAGTCCAATGAAGCCAATGCAAGAGCGTGTCTGGCCCCTCGTAGTCACTTAACAGCAACTGCCTTTCCAGAAAATGGGATTCTTTTCTCTATCATTGCTTATATGTACGTGTGTGTGTTGGCTAGGGTAAATGGCAGGAGTTGGGGAGAAGTTTCCTATGGAATGTTGTAAAACCGAACATTTATTTCCATGGCTTACAGATAACTCCAGAGATTTTTACCTTTTGAGGTTGGAGACAGAGAAAGAAATTTACTTTTTATAACGTGTATAAAGCTACTGACAAAATTGGCTTATTTTTCTCCTCCTAAATTTCTTTTTGTTTTTCTCTGTGTGAAGTCCACTGCTAGGGCCATATCAGAACAAACTGATTTCCAACTCTTTGTAAAGCAGTAGATTTAACAAATTATTATATTAACATGAGATCAGGAGTTATCATTCTCGTATTTTATAGTCTTAGAATTCAGAAATGTAAGGAACTCGAAGAGCACATGATCCAACCCTCTCATCCAGGAAATTGAATCTGCAGAAGGGAAGAGTTTTCAGAGGCACCTTAATTTAGAACTTTAGGACTATCTTTTCCTATGAGATTACTTTTGATCTCCCAGAATATAAGTGCTGTTCTTTCAGATCATGTGATCAATAAATGGAGTCCACTTTTTGCTTGTCATCATGACCTCACACACCTCTCCAAAATAAGAATTATGCTCAAGTGAGCATAATTCTGCTGCCTCCAAAGTCTGACACCAAGAACTCTAATGAGGTAAAAACCCAACGATATAACACCAGAGAAGGCTAATTCCCATTCCTACTGCACCTACTGAGGATACCCTCCTTTCCTGTGTTTGTAATACAGCTCAGCTTTGTAGTCCTCTTCCCACCCCAACCCCCACTTCTTTTCAGTGTCAGGAAAAACCTAAAAGCAGAAGCTTGCTCTGGATAAGATTGCCTCTGTGCTGCCAAAGTACTCATCCAAGGCCCTGTGGAACAGAGAAATGTGGAACAGGCTTGCCAGCATCTGGGGTGCTACACTAAGCCTGAGGAAAGAGAGACTGACATCCATTTGGGGTTTTGTTTTCCCTGAAGCCTTTAGGGTCTTAGGCCAAGGTCAAGGCCTAATTTCCCAGTGTAGGGAGAGGCTGACAAAGCTTTGAGGTAGTTATAATTATGATAATAATAACAATAACTACAACAAAATAATAATAATGTTATAATTATTACTATTATAGCAGCTTTGACATAATGATGACAATTATATTAGTAATAGCAATAAAAAGTAATTATAATAATAATAACAATAATGGCTAGCATTTATATAGTGCCTCACAAACATTATTTCATTTTCATCTTCACAACAATCCTAAGAAGTTTTTTACTATGTTTTTGAGGTTTTTACTGTTATTACCCCCATTTGACAGACACTGAGGTAGATCATAGCAAACTGAGTTTCCCAAAGGCACACAGTAAGTGTCTGAGGCAAGATCTGAATGCCTGACATGGTCCTGGTGGTCAATCCATTGTGTTTTTTAGCTGCCTATAAGTGCCTTGAGGTCCAGACTTCAATCAAAACCTCAATCAAAGGGGAAGGAGTGAGAAAATGAGTTATAGGGAATGTAAGAAAAAAATGAACAAACTAAAATTGCCTAAGCTTTCCTGAAGAAGAAAATGCAAGAACCTTTAGTATAATCAGATAAACCATCAGGGAAGATTAATAATTTTAAAAAGAACATGTTTCTAGAACAGATAAGAAAACACTGACATCTTTGAATAAATATTGCAACATAAAAGAGAAATGAATCAACACTCACTCTGATGAGGCAGAGGAACTAATGAATTCCCAAGGGAACATGCAGCTAATGCAGGATGTTTCAGAATATGGTAAAAGAGAAATACAAATTGTAAAAGCAGAATGAATGGCTTACACAGCATTAACAATGAATAACTGAATAGAAAAAGTTGAAACTATGCTAGCAAATCTCACCAGTGAAACAAAAGAGACAATATCTTATTGGGAATGTGAATATATAGAAATGGAAAACAATCTTGGAGAAGAGAAGTGAGATAATGACAGTGACAACAATATTGATAATTATAATAACTTTAAAAGAAAACATCTACACAAGCAAAACACATCGATTTTGAAGAAAAAAAAATGTGTGATGGATTGTATCTCTCAGAATGCAAGAAAGAAAATCCTCCAGAACTTTTAAACCCCCCAAATTAAAAACAAACAAACAAATAGAATTTGCAGATGGCCCTCGTGGGGGTGGGAATGCAAGACAAAACAACACAACCAAGTATTCTTTAAAATGCAAAACACAATCGTGCCTAAGTGTAATAATTTCAATAGGAAATGTCAAATTTTGCAAACAATGAGGAAAAAGACCTTCAAGTATAAATAGGAAAAAATGTAAGTCATTAAGAGCAGGAAATTTTGTGTGTGTGTTTTTACTTTTTTTTTATCACCATAGCTTATCAGAGTAGCTAGAATACAGCAGCAGCTGAATAAAGGCCCGTTGGTTGATTGATCAATTGACTGAAAGTCACCTTGGAAAACACAAGTCCAACACCCTCAATTTGGAGGCGAAGGAACTGAGGTTCAAAAAGTTTATTGACTTTCCTTAGGTCATATGACTAGTAAGGAGCAGAATCCAGATTCAAGCCCTCTGACTCTCCTAATTGATCACACAGTATTGGGCTATCTCCTGCCTACCAGTTCAAGTGATTTTTAAATGATTCATGTTGTGTGTCCTTGAATATCATGAAAATCCTTGAAGGTAAACCTTGAAGCAGCCCACTGGCAGGACTGCTGTTGAGTTCAAGGATGGGGATGTCAGTTTGTGTGTGGCTTTGCTTTATTTGGCAGGGAACACCTTAATGTAACTTGAGGATTCATTAGGACAAAGGGCAGGCCTGTTGCTGCTCTCCAGTGGCATCCTACCATATTGCATTTTAGTGCCAAGTGTGCCTTGGGACATCATTTTTAAGTGACAGGAAAACCCAGGAGATAGAATCAGACTACAAAATCTATGGAATAATTTTTATTTTCTAATCCTTTTTGATGAATAACTTTGGATTCTCATCCCACTTTCCACTGGAGTTGATAAAAAATAAGCTCATTCTTAGAGCTCTTAAATCAGTGCAAGCAATGGCTTAATCAGCCTCCTGCCTCCACCCACTGCCTCTCTGGAGGGAAGTCAGACTTCTGCTGAGCAGAACAACATGAAATTCAGACAACACTGACAGGTCATTTATAGCTACCCAGTCTGGTGTGGAGGGATAGTGTGAAGGGGGTAGAAGTACAATAAGATTCATCTTAATTTATTTCCTCTTGCTCCTGAAGTGGTTTCTGGAACAAGAGGGAGGAAAAAGGAAAAAAAAACATATGTACACACACATACATAAGTGAGTGTATGTATGTATATGTGTGTGCATGTGTGTATATATACATGGATGTACATTGCATACACACATTTACACGCACATATACACATATATGTATATATACCTGTATTATGTATATACATAAATAGATACATACATATATACATATATATACACATATATGTGTGTGTATATGTGTGTGTGTGTGTGTGTGTGTGTGTGTGTGTGTGTGTGTGTACATTCTGAGAATCAGAGGTTTGAGACTTCCAAATGGGACAAACTTGTGGAAAAACATGTAAGTACCTTAAAGTAGGATACTAGTTTTTGTTTTGTCTGTTTTTTCAGGGCACAATGCCTTAAACACAGTAGCAATTGAATATGTATTTGTGTTTGAATTGAATTAGATTGGAATGAATTGATTTGGATTGGATTGAATTAAATCTGAACAGGCTATCCATGATGGTGGAAAGGTATAACCGGATTAAAACTTACTTAGATGGATCAATGCCTTTTGCAATGCAAATGTTCCTTCTACTGGTATAGAATGTTGTCTCTCCCAATATTTGCATAATTTCTTTCAATAAACCACTCCTAGAGGTCTCACTTTACATGGGAAGTCTTCCTCTAGGACTCTTTAGTATTTCACTAATATTAGTCTAGTACTGGGACTGTGCATCTGTTACCTACTAGGTATTTTCCCATTCACTTATGTCCTTCACGGAGTCTTAAATGACACTTCTTAATGGGAAAATTTTTGTTCATAACATGGTTCAGCCTTACTTATACATAACCCATGTCTTTTCCACTTTGGTCATCTGAAATTTTGATTCTAGGGAGATCATGGTGTAATATGATTTGCAACATGGTATCAGTAGAGGCAATGGTGGCAGCAATGAACTAAGTGGCGGGGGGAGGAAATCAAGGAAATACCAATATAGAAATTCAAGAATGTTAAGAATCCTGCCTCTTTAAGCAGTGTCAAACAAGCCAGTGTCCATGTGGTCAGAGCATAAAGATGAACTCAGTGAAGGCTGAAAAATAAAAAGGGTTACTCCGAGAAATTTCAAGCTTTCTTGGGCATTTTGTTGTTTGTTGTTGTTCAGTTTTTGTTGTTTTTTTTTTCAGTCATGTGTTACTCTTTATGACCCCACTTGAGGTTTTCTTAGCAAAGATACTGGAATGTTTTGCCATTTCCTTCTCCAGCTCATATTACAGATGAGGAAATTGTCTAGGGTCACACAGCTAGTAAGTGTCTGAGGTCACATTTGAACTGAGGAACATAAGTGTTTCTGACTTATGCTTGATATCAAGGTTGGACTTCACTGGGCCTCAGTTCCCATATATATAAAAAAGTAGTTTGACTTCTAGGGTTCCTTCCAGTTCTGAACTTCTAAATATAATTTTAATCACAAAATCGCAGAACTACAGAATATTAGGAATTTTTAAGATCATCTAGACCAGGTTTTTGTTTTGTTTTGTTTTGTTTTTAAACATTTCTTATGTACCTGCACCCTCTAGCTATCAGGTGAAATCTATTAGCCCCTTCTTGGAATAACAATTTTCAATGCATAAAACAAAATGCATAGGCTTACAAAGGAAACAAATTATATTAAAATAAAAATGGTGTATATATGTATATACATATATACACATACATAAATATATGCACATTATATATATTATATATGTATGCATGTGTGTGTATTTTCTCTCTATCCAAACCAAATTCATCCCCTAGAACAGAGGCTCCCAAACTTATTTGGCCTACCATCCCCTTTAAAAAAATACTCAGTGTCCCCCTGGACATCTACTTTCTTTAACCCTTTAACATTTTTTTTAAATTTTCATTGTTTCCAATACATATATATATATATATATATATATATATATATATATATATATATATATATATATATATATATATATATATACATATATATAATACACCTTAAATTTAATAATTTGTTGTGAATTTATGTTTTTTTTCCTCCACTGAAATTTTGATGACTCAATATTGCGACGTGTGACCAATATTATTGTATTGTACTATCCACAAATCTCTTGGGCATTTATGGATCGCAGGTGAAGAACTCCTGTTCTAGTCCATTAGTGTCCACATGTAAAATATAATTGCCATTAGTATGCAAATAATTCTCATATACATATATTCACATAATAAAAGATAGCTTCCTTTAACTGTTTGTCACCCTTTTCAGTCACTTTCATGAAATGTTTCTGTCATTTTCACGAAAATATTTCAATGACATTCATTTTGTCTCTTTCTCTTTGTCTCTGTCTCTGTTTCTGTCTGTCTCTGTCTGCCTCTGTCTTACTGCACTATTACTAATGGTCTCCCTCCCCCATCCCAATAAAAATTAGAGAAAGAAATAAAACTTGAGTCCATTACCTCTTTGCAGGAGGTAGGTAATATGCTTCATTATATATTATTTTGACTAGCTCTATAAGGCAACTTTTTGGTAGTTTGGTTGGTATCATTCCAAACACATAAATTGATGTAAGTAGTAGTGACATCGTAATTTTATTGTCATGGTTCAATCATATAAAATTATTATCTCTCCAGTTGTTTGGTTCTACATTTATTTTTTGTAAAGAATCTTTCATAGTTGAATTCATGTAATTCCTGTGTATATCTTGTTAGGTGGAATTTCAGATATTTTATGTATTATTGAAATTATTTTGAATGGAATTCTTCTTTTTATCTCTTCTTGGATTTTGTTGATAAAAGAGATGATGATTTGGGACAAGAAGATCCTATATTTTGCTACTTTGGTGAAACTACTGTTTTAAATAGTTAGAATTTTCTAAGTAAACCTCATATCATCTGAAGAATGTGATCATTTGGTTTTCTTGTTCTCTGTGCCTATCCTTACTTCAGATTATTTTTCTTACTGTAATGCTATGCTAGCTATGCCATGCTATCACAGTCTTCTAGCTATCTCTCGGTACAGTACTTGGCTGGATGGAGGAACTTTATTTTGCTACTATTTAGATTTCTTGATCATTCGTTAATCTGGTGCTCTTTTAGATTACTGGAGAACATGTAGGAGAGTTGGTTTCCTCTACAATCTTTTACGTCTCCATCTTAACTGCATTGTCTATATTGTTTTATTATTAGGATAAAATGTAAAATGTATATGTGTGTGTGTCTGTGTGTGTGTGTGTATTTTCATAGGGGGTGTTTAAATAAATAGAAATGGCCCATCTTTTCAGAAAGAAAGAGCAAAGTCATGCCCATCACCAGTATAATATTTGGGGATTGAAAAGAGTTAGGGACTGGGCAGACAAGGTTCTGACAGCAGAGCTTACTTTCTCCTCTTGTATCCAAGAGTGACATTAGCTTAAACCCCATTTGCAAGATTGCCATGTGTTTTAATGGTTCTTTTGTATTTGTTTTAGTCTTTTAAAATGAAAGTCTTTACTTTGACATGATATAAGTACTTTTCAATCACCATTGTTCTAATATAATTTTTCATAGATTATTTTTAGAATAATACAACTAATAGTAGTGCAATTTAACTGCATTAGTTTGGTTTGTTGAGCTGGGTTGAACTGTTTGACAAAATGTGTCATGAGCCAGGAGAGCACAGGTAAAGGCCTCAAGATTATATTACACATGAGCATTTCAGGGTCCAGGCAAGTACTTTTTCCTCTAAGGGAGAAAGCAGTATTTTTTAAAATCTTTTTTTATATTGTTAGTTTGCTATATTATTGGTTATTGGTTTCATTTTTTCTTTTCTTTCCTAATTGTTCTTTTTTTTGGAGGTGGGGTGTCCGGAAGTAGGTGGTTAAAACAAATCCTTGCAACTATCATGACAGATATGCACTTATAGGAACAGTTTTCTTGTTGAATTTGTAAAATTATTTGTTTAGGAATGAGTATAAAATCCAAGCCAACCAAACCATAGGAAGTCTTGACCCTACAAAGACTGTTAATTTAAGAAGTATCTAGGCATCATGCCTGATGAACATTTCCCATCCTCAATATAAGACATTGGAGAAGGTAATCTAGGAGAATATAAATCTTAGAGCCTTCTCAGGTCCCCAAAGAGCTATACAAAATGAGAAATATCACCCAGGGAACCCAGATTTCTATTTGTTTTAATTTCTAAAGTTTGTTTTTAACTCATATTGCTAGATTCCCAAATTTTTAAATAAGGATACAGTGTAGGGGGAGGTTGATCAGAGGAGCTCCCATTCAATATGATGAGAAAGTACAAATGAACATTACAACATTGAATATCTCTTCCTCTATACAATGTTGTAATGTTCATTTGTACTTTCTTAAGAGGGCAAAGACCATTGTGGATTAGCTTCCAGACATTAGCATCAAAATTAGTTTCCAGACACTGGAACTGCCTCCAAGACAACTGATTCCCCCAATTCATCCTTCTGAGTCTCAACTAACCATTTACCTTACTGAAGGGACAGTTCTAGTCCTTGAAAGCCAATTGGGAGTTGTGTTTTTCTTTTTAATTAGGAAAGCATTCCTGTATTCCATAGATGAGTTTTTTTTTATTTGTTTGTTGGTTTGTTTGGAGATAGATATTATTAGCTATGAAATAGAAAAAAAAAGCTAAGAGAAGCCTAATTATTTGTACAAAGAGTAAGTGGTGGGGATAGGATTTGAACTCTGGACTCCCAAACATAATTTCTAACATTTCACTTATTACATTGTACTGCCTCCCTGTTATGACTTCTATTCATACTATGATTTTAAAGTTGCCAAAGGACTTCTTCATGACAACCATGCAAGTCAGGTAGTGAAGCTATCCCTATTTTTCAGGTTAAAAAAAATTGAGACAATGAGAGTTTAAATGTTACATACCTGGTGAGAGTTAAAGTAAAGGATCAAACCTAGGTCTACTGACTCCAAGTCTAGCAGTACTTCTATTATACCACACCACCTTAAATACTGTGCTAGGTTCTTGAGGATACAAAGACAAAGCACAGCCCTGACTTCAAAAAGTTTTCAGCCTTATAGAAGGCGTGCTTATTTTGGCTTTGCCACTGATTGCATGTGTAGCAATTGGCAACTTAGTTAACTTGTATGGATCTTAGTTTCCTTATTTGTAATATGAAAGACTTAGATGTTTAAGGTCTTACTCAACTCTTACTAGGTGACAGTATAGCATGATCTGGACACAGTGCCCCCAGAACAAGGCCTGACAAGTGCCCCTTTCAGAGTTCTAGGGGTACCTTAAAGAGTTTGGCATGTCTTTGTTTTAATTCCATTGATTCAATTCCTTACTAATGTTGCAGAGTAGTTCCTTGGTTCTATTTAATTAATTAACATCAATAAGATTTTACAAAGGAGTAATTACGTTGAACACATAGTGAGAACAAAAGTGTGGATACTTCACTCTAACACTTTGGAGGGCATACTCTCTCCCATACTACCTCAGTCACTGGAGAGAAAGGTATTAGACACAGTATAGTTTCTACACAGTATTAGTCCCACCAAGTTCACATCTGGATGTTTCATCATTTCTGGATGAATCTTGTCTCAACTGCTGAAGGGATGATTTCCAGAGGTCACTCCTTGCTACTTGGGGCATTGAAGCTGGGATGGTTACATAAGCCAATATGGACTTGGGATCCCAGATTCCTGGAGGGTCATCCTCATAAGTTTTCTAAAATATCAAGGTCAAAGTCTCCAAATTAGTCTTCACCTAAAATGGAAAAAATAGAAACAACAAGACCAAAAGACAAAGGTCTATTTTCACAGGGCCACAGGTTGACCTCATGAGGGAGAAGGTCCAATAACTCTCCTCTTATAGCATTGTTTCTGACTGGAAAGGCATCAAACCAAGAAAGTACATGAAAAGAATGGATAAGGTAGAGGTTTTCTAATCCATTTTGTAGATATCCCCAGTTCTGGTTATGTAGCCAAAGAGACTTCTAACAATGTGGTTAGCAGACTAGAACCTGTTATAGTATCTATACACACATACTTCCATCCATTGTGTATTATCTTGAATCTTCTGGAAGCAGTATCCCTAGGCTCCTCCATATGGTAAAGAATTGGTTGAGACACTGTATACATGAGTCAGCCCCCCCATTTCAGTAAGTTCATAGAACCATAGGTCTAGAGCTGGAAGAGACCTCAGAGATCTTCTAGTCCAATCTTCTCATTTACACATGAAGAAATTGAGGCCAAAGGAGGTTAAGGGATTTGTTGAGTATCACACAGACAGGGAATAGCAGAGGCAGGATTTAAATTCAGGTTATCAGATACCAGATAGAATTATCTTTCCACTATGATTTTAATGGCAGTTTTATTTCATGTGTATGTGTGCGTGCTTACACACACATATGGTATAAATAATACCTGTTATATGTGTATATAAGTATATGTATATATACCTACCTATGCAAATTTATGTATGTATACTCTATACATAAGTTTATGCATATATCTATAATCTATATAATATCTATTTATCTATCTACCTACCTACCTAGCTATCTGTGTGGACATGGGATTTTATCTGTATGAGGAATTCCTGGTATGGGGTAAGATAATTTCCTCCACATTCAGCAACTTTTAATGTTCAAGAAATTAGAGATTAAGTAACTTCGTATGTCCACTTAGCAAATGTGATTGAGACAACATTTAAACTCAGATTTTTCTGACCCCATGGCTGCCACTCTGTCCATTACTTCATATTGCCTTGAAAAATGTCTAGATTAGAATACAGAATATAACTTGGTAAGTTTTTAAGAGAGGTTCAAAGTACTATGACAGATTCAGGTCAGAATGGACATTATTCAAAGCCATTTATCTGCCTATGAATTAATCAGACAACATTTGGGCAGCGGTGGCCTCAGAACCAGGGATACCTGGGTTTATATCCTGCCATTGTTGTTAATGAGATCCTGGACAAATAACTTACCTTCTCAAGGCTATAAGCAACTCTAAGAATAAAATTATCAGAGAAATTGCCAATCTGCAATGGTAGAAGAAATCTCCTCGTCTGGGAGTTTCTATAAAATGAAATACTGTCCCAGTCCCTATCATTACTATGGGAATGTTAATTATTTTCCTGGGTTAGAAATGGTCCTGTTCAGAATGATTTCAGAATTCACTAACTAATAGTTTAGTTACCTTAAAATGACAGGATTTTCACAAACAAAACTTATTTTTATTCCTTTACGGAATGTACTTTACTTGGTACAAAGTACTCTGTGGCCATTTTGGAGATTTTTCAAAACACCCAAAAACTTGGTTTAAAACCGAAGTTCCTTTTTTGCTGGCTTTTTAATAAATCACCAAGTAAACAAATATTTGCTTTCTGCCCATTGCTGCAGGAGGGGAGAGAAATTATGGGTTTTTCTAGTAATAATTTTCAAATTCTCTAGTATTCATCCAGGCTTATAGTCTTTCTTTGCAAACCCAGGAAACATGTTTGATTATAGACATAAAAGTTTCACTGAGGCTTTTGAAAAATATTTCCCCTGCAAAAAAAAAAAACCTTCAAACACTATTTTTAAAACCTAAATATAGACAATAAATTATCCAGCTCTTTTCCTTGTCTTACCAAAGGGAGAGTACATAGCATCAAGAAATATAAGATGCATATATTAATGGCCAAAACAGATTTGTGAACAAAATAAAAAAAACACAATTATGGCCTTTTACTCCTTTAAGATAATGGGTCTCAGATGAAGAAAAGATTCTGGCTTTGAGACCTGAATGTTAACTTATGTTCTCATTTATGTCCATTAATTTATATTCTCTCTTTTTTTTTGTTAAGAACTATGAATTTACTAGTGGTAGTGAATGCATGGGTGGAAAATTTCCTCATTGAATCAGATTAGCAACTGATTTGCTATTTATAATGTTAGCGTATACTCTGGGAGTAATAAGCAGTCAAGTCACTTGTCCATGGTTACAAGCACCAGCAGAGCTTGAATTCAAATCTTCCTTATTCTAAGACTGGTTTTCTAGCCATAGAACCAAGATGAATCCCTTGAATTGTATTTTTTAAAATAATATTTCACTGTACTTATCATCCAACAATGAAATGGATGTGTGATCTCTTAGATTTGTATATGCCTTCCAATAATGCACAGGGCAACTCACTCATGCTGCAACAACCTATGTGACTATTGTTTATGACCTCCCAATAGTTCAACACAATGTATTGCACCTTCTTTGAAGAGATTTACATTTCCTTCCCTTGACTTTAAATTATTAACAACCTTACAAAATAATGTCCCAAATCATTATTTATAAGAGAAATACAAATCAAAACAATCCTCACATTTCACCCCACATCAAGCAATATGGAGAAGATGATGAAAGAAGGGAACAGTCAATACTGAAGGGGCCATAGGCAGGTAGATTTACCAGTCCATTGTCAGTGGAGCTATGAATAACTTTCAAAGGCAATTTGTAGTTATGGAAAGAAAGTGACTCAAATGCCCATACCTTTTGATCCAGGAATGCTATTTCTAGGCTTATATTCCAAGGGGAGCATTAATAAGGAGAAAGTTCTTATACATGCCAAAATATTTAGAGCAACACTTTTTGTGAAGGCAGCGAATTGGAAATAAAGTAAACTAATTGTGAAATGGTTAAATAAATTGAGGTACCTGGATGTAATGGAATATTATTGTGCTATGTTGTTGCTGTTCATTTGTTTTTAGTGATGTCTGACTCTCTGTTATTCCATTTGGGATTTTCTTGGCAAAGATACTGAAGTGGTTTGCCATTTCCCTCTGCAACTCATTTTACAGATGAGGAAACTAAGGCAAACAGTGTTAAGTAACTTGCCCATGATCACACAGTTAGTAGCTGTCTGAGGCCTTATTTAAACTCAGGAAAAAGAGTTTTCCTGACTCCAGGCCCAACACTCTGTCTCCTGTGCTGTCTAGCTACCCCCATTACTATGCTATAAGAAATGATAAATTTAATAATTAGAGAAGCAAAAAAGAATCTATTTGAACTGATTCAGAGTGAAGTATTCAGTTAAGAAAACAATTTATACAATCATCATAAAAATTTCAATTGAAAGAACAGTCCATAAAAAGTTTCAAAATTTGATTGTCTGATTAATAACCTAATTAACAAATTGATTAATTACCCAGAAACTCTGGGTAATTTAAATAATAATGAGGGAAATGTGTGTATGTATGTATATATACACATATATGTGTGCAACATATACATATTTAGGTATGTATACAATCCATACATATATACATGGAGGAAGGAGAAAGGAAAGGGTTCTATCAATGCCAAATATCAAACTATACTACAAAACAGAAGATATCCAAGACTATTCAGTACTAGTTATATATAGATATAGATATAGATATAGATATAGATATAGATACACACATATATACATAGATACACATATATAAATACACATACACACATGCATATATACATATGCATACATATACACATACACATATACAAATATACATATATAGACATAGAAATAGACATATAAATGCATACACATATATACACACATACACATGCATATACATATGTGCATGCATATACACCAATGTACACATATGTGTGTACATGCATGCACACGCATATGTTCATACATCTGTACATACATACACAGATTAGATACTCAAATCCAAAAACAATTGAACATAGTAGCATAATGTTGGATAAAGCCAAAGCCAACCACTGGAGTGTCTCTTTTTTCTTTTTTTCACTATCTGACATAATATATTGGCAAAATTGGAAACTAGTCTGTTATAAATTAAATGTAGACCAATGTCTCACACCATTTACGATGATGTGTGAAATGTATGGACTATCTAGACATGAATGCTACATGACAAACTAATTAGAGGAGCAGGACAGGAAATTGTCATCTATCATTTGAAAATATACTCTGAATCTCCAATAATTTTTTAAAAATGTAAATTAAGATTTAGTTTTGCCATAAATCTATCAGGCAGCTAGGTGGCTTAGTGGATAGAGTGCTAGACCTGAAATCAGGGATACCTTAATTTCCACCCCTACCTAAGACATTAGCATGACCCTGGGCAGTTTACTCAACCTCTGTCTACCCCAGTTTCCTCTTCTATACAATGGAGATAATAATAAAAGAACACCATGATTGTTGTGAAGATAAAATGAGATAACATTTATAAAGTTCTAAGCAAACCTTAAAGCCCTATGTATAGTTATCATTATTAATCTGATTGACAAATATGACAAAAAATAAGAAGCAGTCAGTTGGTGGGGGGAGGGAAATACGGAAGGATTGTCTTATTAATTTAATGTTTATTTTCAGTTGTAAATTTATTATTTGGTGAGGGTGTTATTAGATAATAGGAAAATTCTGTACATACATGATCAATACCGTTTAATGTTCGATGACCAGACTGGATAGCAAAAGACACACATCTTGCATTCGCCTTCTGCCCTCACCTGCCCAGCAGATGATGACTTGGAGGTGGAATGGGTAAATGTAGCAGACAATTTGAGTATGTTCTAGCTTTAGTAATACCTCAACAATAGGAAGAATGACTGGGTGGATTTGTCTGAACTGGATGAGAGAGAAGTGCAGTCCAGTGCAGGGCTTGCAGCAGTGGCAGCAGCTACTCCTGGGACTATCAGCCCATAGACTGAATGTTTGAAAGCCACCTGTTGTAGCAACAATCTGGCTAGCAGCCAGATAAAACCAATGATACTGATGGGGTTTAGACTGTGGGAGCCTCCTTGAACTCCCCTTGAATCTTCCCACTTGATCCGGCTTTGGCCTGAGGCTATAACCTTACATTATCATTAAGCCCAAATCTCTACCTAGCCTTACCCTTTATTGTCCATCTACTTCCCACTCTTGATACCATCAATATCCATGCCTTCAGCTGCTTCCCACCCTTAATCCCATTCTCTTGGTTCCTGGAGTCTGACCTCATCCCAGTCCCATCAAGCTCCGCCTTAGACTCCTCCTCAAGACCCTCCCTAAACTCCTTCTCCCATCACCCCAGGAGCACCCCTCAATCCCTCCCACAATCTTTCTGTATATAAATTGCATCTTGCCTCCAAAAAGGCTCTCAGATTCAATCTAGTTCAGATTGAATCTAGCCCACTTGTGTTCACAGGCGTCATACAGGGTGGGATTTCTTAAGACAACCCATTATGGTGAATCCTTAATAAACTTTGTCTTTTTCCTTGCTGAGAAGGCTTGAGTCGAATTTTTTCTGCAGGACCCGGTGTGTTGGTGTTTGGGGTCTCAAGCACACCTAGAAACCTATGGTTCCCTACCATCATCATTTTCCTTTAACCTCATCAATACCAGCATACAGAAGAGCTGCTAACACAGGTTCTTCGATCTGCTTTTCTAAGGAAAGCATCTTTAAGGGGTCAACAATCTCAGTTTAATCAAACATACATATATTATTCACTTAGTTCTGGGAGAAAAGATCAGCCCCCTGAACTTCAAGGCAAATACAAACAGAAATTAAAGATATCAACAGACAGACCTTGTCTGATTCAAATCACAATTCATAGTTACCAGAAAAGCACCAATACCTGTCTGGGTTATCAAAGCCAGGGCACCAGGGTTCAATGGCTTGCCCAGAGTTTCATCACCCATATACTTTCAATGAGTGTACCCCCAAAAGTCAAACACCAACCTTGGATGTTATATACCAGTCTCAGGGCCCTGGGGCACTTGACTACCTCAGTGCTAGAAGCACTCAAACAAAGAACAGTGAAAAGTCCCATTTAGGGTGTGAGAAAGTTAGTTAATCCCTAGTACCACCATAAAAGAGGTTTCTAGTCAGACTCCCAATTGTCTTAGTACTGAGAAACATTTCAAGACAAGATCCCACTTTACCAGCCCATTCAAACAAAAGCCAGAATCATTAAAGGTACTTAAGAGAAGATCTGCAAAAAGCCCCAGTATGATTACCACTACACCTATTTAAATTTCTGAGAGCCCAGAAGGTGGAGAAAGCAGTAAGTGGCTCTCACCCTCCCTGGTTGATCTAGAAAAACCCAGAGAATATTGCCTCAGGAAAAATCCTGGAATAGTGGAGCCAGCAGAAAGATGGAGTACCCCAGTCTTTTAGCTCAGAGTGGGGAATAGAGGAATTAATGGAAAAAGTACCTCTTGCTGTGGCTGAAGGGGACCAGGACAGGACAGGAGGCAAACCAGTAAGTCAGCAACAAGTCCCCACCTCAGTGGACCAGTGGGAGATCCTGAGCCCCAAGGTGGAGGAGCAGGCAAGTGCCAACATCAGGCACATATCACCTCCAGCTCAGCACTGGGTAAACTACCAGATCACTACAGCATCCAACTGCCAGCACCTGAGGACCCAGCACAGAAAACCAGTAACCAGGCCCCCAGCCCACAGCACAAGAAGTCTGGGACAGTGCCCCCTGGTCCCCAGAAGCAGAGATCCAATTTAAAAGCCAGAAAAAGAGGTAAACAACATGAGCAAGAAGAATTTAAAAAAAAATCAATGAGCATAAAGAAATATTTTGGTGACAGGGAAGATCAAAACATAAATTGAAGAAAGGAAAACCTGG
This sequence comes from Trichosurus vulpecula, assembly GCF_011100635.1. NCBI lineage: Eukaryota > Metazoa > Chordata > Mammalia > Diprotodontia > Phalangeridae > Trichosurus > Trichosurus vulpecula. The sequence goes on along the minus strand of NC_050576.1, from coordinate 205,464,646 downwards.
TCAACATACCCACCTCTGAAACCTCAAAGGGGAATATGAACTGGTCTCAAACCCAAAAGCCTTTTTAGAACAGCTCAAAAAGGATTTTGAAGGTCAGTGAGAGAGATACAAGAAAAATTTAAAAATACAATTGACAAAATGGAAAAAAATGTACACTAAAGAAAACAACTACTTAAAAAGTAGAATTAGCCAAATGGAAAAAGAGATACAAAAGCTAACTGAAGAATACAATTTGTTAAAAAGTAGAATTGGGTGAGTGGAAGCTAAGGACTCTATGAAATATCAAGAATCAGTCAAACAAAAGAGAAAGAATGAAAAAAATAGAGAAAAACATAAAATACTTAATTGGAAAAACAACTGACATGGAAAACAGATCCAGGAGAGAGAGTTTAAGAATTATTGGTCTACCTGAGAACCATCATGAAAAACACAGCCTGGACAGCATCTTCCTTTTTTTATTATTATTTATTTTTTTAAAAAATCATTACTTATTTATTTAATATTTTTTAGTTTTCAGCATTAATTTTCAAAAGAGTTTGAATTACAAATTTTCTCCCCAATTTTACCCTCCCATCCACTCCAAGATGGCATATATTCGGACTTCCCTGTTGCCCAGTCAAACTTCCCTTCTGTCACCTCACTCCCCTCCCATCCCCTTTTCCCTTACTTTCTTGCAGGGCAAGGTAGATATTTATGCCCATTGCCTGTATATCTTATTTCCTAGTTGCATGCAAAAACTTTTTTTTAAACATCTTCTTTTAAAACTTTGAGTTCCAAATTTTCTCCCCTTTTTTCCCCCCCACCCACCCTCCCTAAGAAGGCAAGCAATTCAACATAGGCAACATGTGTATCATTATGCAAAATCCTTCCACAATACTCATGTTGTAAAAGACTGTATTTTGCTCCTTCCTATCCTACCCCCTTTATCCAATTTTCTCCCTTGACCCTGTCCCTTTTCAAAAGTGTTTGCTTTTAATTACTTCCTCCCCCATTTGTCCTCCCTTCTATCATCACCCCCTTTTAATCTCCTTCCTCCTTCTTTCCTGAGGGGTAAGATTCCCAATTGAGTGTGTACGTTATTCCCTCGTCAGGTCAAATCTGATGAGAGCAAGATTCACTTATTCCCCCTCACCTGCCCCCTCTTCCCTCCCAACAGAACTTCTTTTTCTTGCCACTTTTATGTGACATAATTTACCCCATTCTATCTCTCCCGTTCTCCCTTACTCAATATATTCCTCTCTCATCTCTTAATTTGATTTTTTTTAGATATCATGCCTTCATATTTAACTCACCCTGTACCTTCTGTATATGTACATATATATGTAAATATATATGTGTGTGTGTGTGTGTGTGTGTGTGTGTGTGTGTGTGTGTGTGTGTGTATTCCCTTCAGCTACCCTAATACTGAAGTCTCATTAATTATACACATCATATTTCCATGTAGGTATGCAAGCAAAAGAGTTCAACTTTAGTAAGTCCCTTATGATTTCTCTTTCTTGTTTACCTCTTCATGCTTCTCTTGTTTCTTGTGTTTGAAAGTCACATTTTCTATTCAGCTCTAGTCTTTTCACTGAGAAAGCTTGAAAGTCCTCTATTTTATTGAAAATCCAGATTTTACCTTGGAGCATGATACTCAGTTTTGCTGGGTAGGTGATTCTTGGTTTTAATCCTACCTCCATTGACCTCCAAAATATCATATTCCAAGCCCTTCAATCTATTAATGTAGAAGCTGCTAGATCTTGTATTATTCTGATTGTGTTTCCACAATACTCAAATTGTTTCTTTCTGACTGCTTGCAATATTTTCTCCTTGATCTGGGAGCTCTGGTATTTGGCGACAATATTCCTAGGAGTTTTCTTCTTGGGATCTTTGTCAGGAGGTGATCGGTGGATTCTTTCAATTTCTATTTTACCCTCTGGCTCTAGAATATCAGGGCAGTTCTCCTTCATAATTTCTTGAAAGGTGAGATGTAGCCTTTTTTTTTTTGATCATGGCTTTCAGGTGGTCCAATAATTTTTAAATTATCTCTCCTGGATCTCTTTTCCAGTCAGTGGTTTTTCCAATGAGATATTTCACATTGTCTTCCACTTTTTCATTCCTTTGGTTCTGTTTTATTATATCTTGATTTCTCATAAAGTCACTAGCTTCCACTTGCTCCAATCTAATTTTTAAGGTAGTATTTTCTTGAGTGGTCTTTTGGACCTCCTTTTCCATTTGGCTAATTCTGCCTTTCAAGGCAATCTTCTTTTCATTGGGTTTTTGGAGCTCTTTTGCCATTTTAAGGTGTTGTTTTCTTCATTATTTGTTTGGGTCTCCTTTAGCAAGTCATTGACTTGTTTTTCATGGTTTTCTTACATCACTCTCATTTCTCTACCCAATTTTTCCTCTACTTCTCTAACTTGCTTTTCCAAATCCTTTTTGAGCTCTTCCATGGCCTGCAACCAGTTCATGTTTTTCTTGGAGGCTTTTGATGTAGGCTGTTTGACTTCTTCTGCCTGTATGCTTTGGTCTTCTTTGTCACCAAAGAAAGATTCCAAAGTCTGAGTCTGAATCTGAGTCTGTTTTTGCTGCCTGACCATGTTCCCAGTCAACTTACTTGACCCTTGAGTTTTTTGTCATGGTACCACTGCTTGTAGAGTTGAGAGTACTTTTTTCCAAGCTTGAGTGGATGAGCTGTTGTTTTCAGAGCTATTTCCATATGGCAAGCTCTGCCACACCAGCACTCCTTCTTCCCCAAGAACTGTCGAAACAGATTGCAGCCCAGATCCAGGCAGGCTCTGCACTTCAGCTCTGATCCACCACTTAATTCCTCCCACCAGGTGGTCCTGGGGCCAGAAGTAACTGCACCTGTAGTTCTGTAGCTGCACCACCCCTGCTGTCCCTGGGGCAGTGGCCAAACCATGAACTCATTTCTCTCTGTCCCTGCAGTTTTTCCCACCAACCTTTTCTGTTGTCTTTGGTGTTTGTGAGTTGCCACAGTTCACTGATTCAGGGCGCTAGGGCCTGTTCTGCCTAGCTCCCAGTCTGGTTGGTCTGGGCACAGCCCACGCTGGGCTCTGCTCCCCTCCGCTCCAAGATCCATATGTGATCACCTAACCCAGCAACTATCCCGGCTGTCCTGGGCTGGAGCCCTACTTCCCTCTGCTATTTCTTGTTTTTTTGCAGTTCTAGAATTTGCTCAGAGCCATTTTTGTTGGTGTTTGTAGGGTCCTGGGGAAGAGCTCTAGGCAGGTCCCTGCTTTCCAGCTGCCATCTTGGCTCTGACCCCTCTGGACAGCATCTTTCAAGAAATCACAAGGAAAACTTCCCTGAGGTCCTAGAATTAAAGGGTAAAATAGTCATCGAACGTATCCACCATTCACCTCTTGAAAGAGATCCCAAGTTGAAAATGCCAAGGAATGTTGCAGCCAAATTCTGGAATTATCAGATTAAGGAAGAATAGCTAGCAGAAGCCTAGGTCCTCAGTCAATAGAGAGACTTAAAGTGCCAATCAGAGTCCTCAGAGACAACTATGTGAGCAGCCTGAAATGTATATTTGTGCCTTGAAGTGCCTGAGAGAAACTGAGGTCAATGTTCTAGTGTCCTTAAACATGGCTCAGGGCCTTAAATGACCATTTAAGTTTTCTTGATTTCCAGAAAACAAGCAAAAGACCTTTTATTTTTTTTTCCCTTTTAATTATGGGATCAACTCATTCATTTTTACTGCCTTTTCAAGATATAAGTACTTATGGACAAATTCTATTGATTGTCCATCAAATTGCATGTCATATTCTAGGCAATAGAATTTCTTCACCACTTAATTTTTGTTGTGTAGATGGTCAAGCTATATTCTTTATAGTAGGTCTGTATCTCTCCTACAAGACTGTGCAGTGCAGTCTGAGTTGCAGTGTTTCAGATTTACATTCTTGACTTGTTTCTGTGTCATTTGTTGCACTGACTCCTAGAAGTTACTGCTAGAGGTTTTGCTGCAGGAGAGAAAGATGATCTGGTCACTAGGATAGATGATGGTAGAACAGTGGGCATATAACTCAACAGGAAATGAAGACTTGTCAAACTGATCCATTTCATTGCTGAGGTCCAAAAATAAGTATTAGTACTTAGCCTGACAACAGAAATTACCACTCTCTTTCAGTTCCATCTTCTTCAGCTTCAAATAACACTGAGCAAGCTCAAGTCAGGACCCATGTACCCCAGGAGTCATTGACAATGAAATTAACAGCATTCTGGTTCTGTTGAATGAATTTAAAGCCACCTTCCACATGTAGGAATGGCTTCCAGCTGAAGTAGCCCATTGTCATAACTCAAATATTTCTTAGAGATCTGGATCACAACCTTATCAATCACATACTGGGTCACTTACTCTACTGATGAATATTGTACCACCCCCATTTCTGCTAGTAATGATTAATACATTTTGAGGGCTCAAAGGTCTGCATAGGAGCAGACCTTTGGCAGTCATCTCCTGGCATGAGAATCAATCTGTATTTGTGCACTGGAAAACTCAAACTGCACAAGGACATCATGGTAAGTTTTCCCACGGACATGAAAGAAAAAGATGTCCTGGTTGCAGGAGTGCTGAAGGCAAAGCAACTTATCTACTTTAGAGACAAGACTTGGCCTAAAATAGGAAACTCACCCTCTCAGTAAGCTCAGGCAGAGGAATATTAACCTAGATATATCACTTCTAAGTACATGCCCTAAAAAAGATTGAAGAAAATAGGGAAAAGCCTATATACACAAAATATTAATAGAATATATATATATATTATATATATATATATAATATATATATATATTTTAAGCAGAGAACTAGTAATAAAATAAGTGCCCAGAAATTGAGAATGGCTGAAAAAATTGTGACATGTGAATTTAAGGAAATAGTAAGTGACAAAAAGTAATTGGTTCAAGGAAGACTTGCATGAGAACTGAATCAGGTAAATGATTTATATAACTACAACAATGTAAAGAGTAACAACCTTAAAAAAAAAAAAAACCTCAAGAACTCTGAACAGTATAACGAGCAGCCATGATTCCTGAAGATCAATGGTAAAACCTATTCTATACCTTGATGGGGGGGTGATGGACTAGAGATGCAGAATAAGACATACGTTTTCATTCATGCTCAGGATGTAAATTTTGTTTTTGTTTGACGTCTTGTTTGTTACGCTGGACGGGGTATTGAGGGCACTGCATAAATTGGGAGAAGAAGGGGGTAGTAGCAGTGATATCAGAGAAAAGAGAGAGAAGAGTGAATCAATGAAACATTTAAAATTTTGCAAACCGAATTTCAGAGTGAGACACAGCCAAGCAAGGCCTCTTTGGAACTAATGTGATTAATTTATTATGGATTAAAAATATGATAGAGACTTGGTGTCTCATGGTCAATCTTTTTCTATTTCATATATGGGAAATGTTCATATTTGTTGATGCTTATAAAGTTAAAAATTATGATTTTTTTTAAAAACAGAAACAAGACTAGAGAAAAAAGGTCTGTGTGATGCCTGTTGAACATCTTGGTTTTTGAGCTTTAAAACAGCTGTCATATAAATAATTTTATTCATTTGAGGCTTTTAAGTTTATGGACAAATATGAATAATCATGTAGAGGGCACTCAAGGCAATAAACCTCATGGAGGACTAGTAATTGTGGTCTCATGTGGTGTCTGCTGCCTAGTAGCCAGACAGAAGAGTAGTTTTTAACCAATTAGTGGCATGGATGCTCTTCTCCCTCCCCCCCAGTTCAATCCCTCCATCTTCCCGCACACACTCAGTGGCTTAAAGTGCTATATGCACAACCCACAGCTAAGAAAGTCTTGTGATTCACAAACAGTAGTCCTACCTTCACAGCCTCCAGTGGTCATACTCTCAGCCTAGGCAATCCAGCAAAAAACAACAATTTGTTTTGTGTGTCTTAAATACAGTCTTGATCCTGCCAGAAATAACAGTAAATAATATCTTCTCACTGGGGAGCTCCTGGACATTCCTTTTATTTATTTATTAAATATTTTTAGTTTTCAGCATTGATTTTGACAAGAGTTTGAATTACAAATTTTCTCCCCATTTCTACCCTACCCCCCACTCCAAGATGGCATATATTCTGATTGCCCCATTCCCCAGTCAGCCCTCCCTTCTGTCACCCCACTTCCTCCCATCCCTTTTCCCTTACTTTCTTGTAGGGTGAGATAGATTTCTATGCCCCATTGCCTGTATATCTTATTTCCTAGTTGCATGCAAAAACTTTTTTTTGGAACATGTGCTTTTAAAGCTTTGAGTTCCAAATTCTCTCCCCTCTTCCCTCCACACTTACCCTCCCTAAGAAGGTAAGCAATTCAACATAGGCCACATAGGTATCATTATGCAAAACCCTTCCACAATACTCATGTTGTGAAAGACTAACTATATTTTGCTACTTCTGATCCTATCCCCCTTTATTAAATCTTCACACTTGACCCTGTCCCTTTTTGAAAGTGTTTGCTTTTGATTACCTCCTCCCCATATGCCGTCCCTTCTATCATCTCCCCTTTTTTCTCTCCTTCCTCCTTTTTTCCTGAGGGGGTAAGATACCCATTTGAGTGTGTATGCTATTCCCTCCTCAGGTCAAATCCAATGAGAACACGATTCACTCATTCCCCTTCACCTGCCCCCTCTTCCCTTCTTACAGAACTTCTTTTTCTTGCCACTTTTATGCCAGATAATTTACCCTATTCTGTCTCTCCCTTTCTCCCCCTCTCAATATATTCCTCTCCCATCCCTTAATTTGATTTTATTTTTTTAGATATCATCTCTTCATATTCAACTCGCCCTGTGCCCCCTGTCTATATATATAATATATATATGTAATATATATATGTAATTTATACATACATATATATGTATATGTATGTGTATACATATGTATATTCCCTTCAGCTATCCTAATACTGAGGACTCATGAATTATACACATCATCTTTCCATGTAGGAATGCAAGCAAAAGAGTTCAACTTTAGTAAGTCCCTTATGATTTCTCTTTCTTGTTTACCTTTTCATGTTTCTCTTGATTCTTGTGTTTGAAAGTCACATTTTCTATTCAGCTCTGGTCTTTTCACTGAGAAAGCTTGAAAGTCCTCTATTTTATTGAAAACCTATATTTTGCCTTGGAGCATGATACTCAGTTTTGCTGGGTAGGTGATTCTTGGTTTTAATCCTACCTCCATTGACCTCCAAAATATCATATTCCAAGCCCTTTGATCCATTAATGTAGAAGCTGCTAGATCTTGTATTATTCTGATTGTGTTTCCACAATACTCAAATTGTTTCTTTCTGACTGCTTGCAGTATTTTCTCCTTGATCTGGGAGCTCTGGAATTTGGCGACAATATTCCTAGGAGTTTTCTTCTTGGGATCTTTGTCAGGAGGTGATCGGTGGATTCTTTCAATTTCTATCTTACCCTCTGGCTCTAGAATATCAGGGCAGTTCTCCTTCATAATTTCTTGAAAGGTGAGATCTAGCCTCTTTTTTTTTGATCATGGCTTTCAGGTGGTCCAATAATTTTTAAATTATCTCTCCTAGATCTACTTTTCCAGGTCAGTGGTTTTCCCAATGAGATATTTCACATTGTCTTCCATTTTTTTCATTCCTTTGATTCTGTTTTATAATATCTTGATTTCTCATAAAGTCACTAGTTCCACTTGCTCCAATCTCATTTTTAAGGTAGTATTTTCTTCAGTGGTCTTTTGGACCTCTTTTTCCATTTGGCTAATTCTGCCTTTCAAGGCATTCTTCTCCTCATTGGTTTTGCAGCTCCTTTGCCATTTGAGTTAGTGTATTTTTTTAAGGTGTTATTTTCTCCATTATTTTTTGGGTCTCTTTTAGCAAGTCATTGACTTGTTTTTTGTGGTTTTCTTGCATCACTCTCATTTCTCTACCCAATTTTTCCTCTACTTCTCTAACTTGCTTTTCCAAATCCTTTTTGAGCTCTTCCATGGCTTTTGATGTAGGCTCTTTGACTTCATTGACTTCTTCTGCCTGTATGTTTTGGTCTTCTTTGTCACCAAAGAAAGATTCCAAAATCTGAGTCTGAATCTGAGTCTGTTTTTGCTGCCTGGCCATGTTCCCAGCCAACTACTTGACCCTTGTGTTTTTGTCAGGGTATTACTGCTTGTAAAGTGTAGAGTACTTTGTTGCCAAGCTTGAGGGGCTGCGCTATTGTTTTCAGAGCTATCTCTACACAGCTAGCTCTGCCACACCAGTGCTCCTCCTCCCCCAAGAACCACCAAAACAGATTGTGGCCTAGATCCAGGCAGGCTCAGCACTCCAGCTCGGATCAACCACTTAATTCCTCCCACCAGGTGGTCCTGGGGCCAGAAGCAACTGCAGCTGTAGCCTCAGACTTGCACCACCTCCGCTGCCCCCGGGGCAGTGGCCGAACTGAGAACTCCTTTCACTCTGTCCCTGCAGCTTTTCCCACTAACCTTCTCTGTTGTCTTTGGTGTTTGTGGGTTGAGAAGTCTTGTAACTGCCACAGCTCACTGATTCAGTGCACTAGGGCCTGTTGGGGTCCTGGCCTGTTTGGTATGGGCATGTCCCATGCTTGACTCTGCTCCATTCTGTTCCCAGCTCCATGCAATAGACCATGCCTGGTGACCATCCAGGCTGTCTTGGGCTGGAGCCCTGCTTCCCTCTGCTGTTTCATGGGTTCTGCAGTTCTAGAATTTGTTTAGAGCCATTTTTATAGGTTTTTGGAGGGTCCTGGGGGAGAGCTTTAGGCAAGTCCCTGATTTCCAGCTGCCATCTTGGCTCAACCCCACTCCTGGACATTCCATACCCAAGCTTGGGTCATACTGAAACTGATCATGAGGCTTTTGTAGCCTGTAAAGTTGGACAAGATGATGGTTAGTCTAATATGTGGGTTGCAGAATTCTTCCTTAAAGATCTGTATAATGGTTTCTTTGTACCCAAAAATGTTTTAGTGAGTCTCTAGAGAGCTGGTAAAACAAACACAAACAACTCTCCAAATGATAGTATAGACTTAGCATACACTTTAGACTTGAAGATACTTATCAGTGAGGTTTTGCCACCAATGTCAGGAAAGGGAATAATGATTATGACTAAACAATAATCTCTTGATGCTAGAGTGCATCATTTGGGATTGTGGGTCTATGTAGTAATAACTTACCGAGGACTAGGTTCTCACAATTATCCTCCACAGAGTGAAGTATAGTGGTCTTTACTGTTAGTTTGAAAGTAGTTTCATCAATAGCTGAGGCATAATTACTTGTTTATTCAGGGTAACACACTATAAAAATTTTTCATCACATTTTACTAAATTTTAGCAAAGAGAAAGAAGGTAATGCTCAACTAATGAATAACCATCTTAGAATCAAATAGGCGATAGATTTGGCCCACAATATTGGGTCTTTTTAAATGATAGATCTCACCTTCTCTTCTACATGACTTATGAGTCACAAATTCAAATTTTGTCCTATTTCAGAGACTAGCAAAATTAGATTATGTTCATATATGTTCATATGAGAATTATAACGATTCGTGGGCTAAGAATATTCATTAAGTATTAGAAGCCTAACATTATGGAACCCTTCTATTCCTGCACTTCTAAGTTTAGCTATTCATCTAATTGGGGGTTAGGTGAGGAACTTATTACTAGATTGGGGCCTCTTTAATCTCATCAAAACTTAATATTTCATGCTTTTGTTTCATAATTACTTATTATAATAGCTATAGAGTTGAAAGCATCCTGCGATTACATTTAATTACCCTTTACAAATGTAGAAATTTATGCTTATGGGGTAAAGTGATTCGTTTAAAGTTATACATGTAGTAATGATTAGAGGTATCACTTCACCATACTTTAAATAATACTATTATGTGTTACTCAGTGTTATTTTCCAGAATGAGATACAAATTGGAGTGGATTTTGAAATGAAAATCTACATTATAGACATGACAGTTATGGAAAGGATGGACATATATAACTATCATTGTTTAGTGTGTGTGCAACACAGTAGGATATGTAGTATGATATCGGTAACTGTGGTGGTGTCAAAAACAATAGATTTTTTTCAGAAGACCTGTGTTTAAATCTCAATTCTAATGATTACCTGTGTGACCTTGGACAAATCACTGAATCTTTCTGGGTTTTAGGTTCTAAAACAACTTGTAATCTTCAACCACAGAGACCACATCTTTAAGACCTGGAACTCAGTCCTTCTAAAAAGTAGAGGCAAAGTCTGGGATATCCAGTCTTCACTTCCCTCTAATTTCTATTATTATGCTATTACCCTTCTAGTAGAATAAATAAACAAATGAATGCATGAATGAATATAAAAATAAATGAATAAGTGAATGAATGAATGAATGAATAAATAAACAAATGAATAAATAAATGAATAAATAAATAAATAAATGAAAATCTAATTCTATTATACTTCAGGAGTCCATTATGTTGTCTTTTCTGGTGAACTTTTCCTCTTGTTTTTTTTTTTTTATTCTCCAAAACTTTCCCTATCCCCTTGTAAACATTGTCTAATAATAGCCTTAAGGCCATTTAAGTGGTAGGAGGTCCTTTAAAAGACCCTTGGCACCTTACTCCCATTAGGATTTTTCCACTTAATCTATAAAGTTGGTTTAGATAACATTAAAGTCCCTTCCTACTCTCAACCCTAAAAGTACGAAATAAAGTGCTCTGGGATTTCTACAAAAGGGCACAAAACAAAATTTCCTGTATTTCTTTGTTATAATGTACAGAAAATATTAATTGTAAGTCCAGTGAGAGCAGAGACCATATCTTATATTTGTTTCTTCTTCAATAGTTAGCACAGTACTTTGCATATAGTATTAAAGAACTATCCATCATTGAAATAAAATTTAAGAAATAGTTCATGCAACAGATGAAAATCCCAGATCACCTGTCTCGAATTTATCAGATTTGTCAAAAATTTTCTCAGTTACCCATACAGAGAATAGAGTAAGGGTGTATAGTTACAATGTAACTTCCTTGTAATGTAAGTTCAAGGATTCCTCAGCTACTCTCTCAGGCTTGACATACATTTCTCACTAGCATGTCAGCATGACCAACACAAAGGCCAGGAAGCTAGACTCAAGTAAATTAATACTTAATCCTTTCTGAAAATCCTTTCCTGGCCATGGATAAGTAAATTTCCATTTGAAATTTATTAAATTTTTATATGTCCTTTTATTCCATTGTCAAACCTGAATTCCTGTACTGACAGGAATCAGGCTTGGAATCAAGATATTTGGCAATATCTAAGAAAATCAGATCGGAATTTCTTTGTTGTCAAAGTGGGGAAATGAGATGCAAAAGAAGGGGAATCCAGGATCATTGGATGTCCTGATAAGGAAGCCTTGTATCCTGTGGCCTCCGATTCTGGTAGTGGTGCTTGGCTGTGACACCCCGAGGTAGACCTCCCTGACCTGGGGGGAATTGGAAAGTTAACTGTCTTTGGTCATTCAATAAGTAGAAACAGATGTGAATGCATTTTATGGTTTTTTTTTAAGACCCATGGCCTAAAGAGGATAACTGTTATAAATTGTAGTTTGTTCAACAACTTTGAAACACTTAAGAACTCTGATCAATGCAAAGACCAGTAACAATGCAGACCACTCAAAATGAAGCATGCCACATACCTCCTGATAGAGAAATGATGGACTCAGAATAAAAATAGAAATTTTTATCTTTCATTTTAACATGACCAGTGTAAATTTGTTTTGCTTGAATAGGCACATTTACAACTCAGAATTAGGCTTCTGTGCTTCCTTTAAGGAAGAGACAAGAGATTATGAAATGGAATGGAGTAAATACAGAGATCATTTTTTGAGTTTACTTTCTTGAAAAAACGTATTTCGCCACTGATTTTTTTTTAACAATTTGGATGCTTTCATTTGTTTTTCATTGGTGTCCAAATTGCTTAAGTCAGGATGTTTCGATTCAAAATGGCGACAACGATTGTATTCCTTCCAAACGGCTACTAGTTCTTGGCAAACAAGGCACAATATTTTATCTCCCATGTAAGTAAATAAGTATCTATTTGTCCACTCCAGATTAAATGCTCTATGTTCTGATTCGATCTTCCATTTCTTTTTATCAACCATTTTGCAAAGTCACCCCGAAAATTCTAATGTTATACCATATTTCCCCATGTATAAGACGCACCTTAATTTTGGGGCCTGAAATTTGAAAAAAAAATGTATTATATAAAGTTATTGAACTCAAGTTTTATTGATCTGCTCATAGCTTTCAGGCATCTTTTGGGCAAGTCTGGTGCATGTATGTACGCTTAGTACATTCCGTTTCATGAACTTGAAGCACCAATTGTATCCTCCTTTGAAATCAGTAACTTCTTTTTCATCAGCAATTCTTCTTGCCTCATGCTGAGTCCATCTTTGTGGACACAGAAATTCCAATTGTCCTTTGCTCTTCAATCCATTTCTTCAATTCCATCTCTAAATCAAGCCATTTTGTTGACTTGCCTCTCATGGCCTTCTTCTACCCTGGCGTTTTCAGTAGGGTTTCTTCTTCCCGTAGCCAGTATTGGATTGTTTTCTCAGTTGGAGGAGGATCAAACTTACATTCCGCAGTACGATTTCCATTCACTTTTGCAAACTGGATCACTTTTAACTTGAATTCAGCACTGTACGAAAACCTTTTCTGAGCCATTTCTGATCAGAACATGGCAAAACATAACCTAATATACCGGTAACAAATGCAAAACAAGGAACAGAAAGACAACAAGCACAAAAAAGCAGGAAATGCAAGTAAAAAAATCTACAACCACTGTATAAGACATACCCAGTTTTTAGACCCCAAATTTTTAGAAAAAGTGTGCGTCTTATACATGGGGAAATACGGTAATCAAAAAAATCTCCACAGCAACTGTTTACATACAAAGAAATACTGAAATGGGTGTGTGACCTTGGAGTGAGCACCAGACTCTCATGTGATTTTGAGGGCAGCCATGCAGAGAGGGAGGGGAAGAAGAGCTCATATTGTTGCCACTCATCACTTAGCGGGCATCAGCCACATTGGCAGGTGGCTACAATCACTTTGTCCCTGTTCAATGCCAGTAATGACCAAAAACAAGTGAAAGGATACCAATCCTGCTCCTCTCAGACTAGAGACAGACTGAAAATAGTTTCCGTGGGTCATGTGACAAAGAAGATAGAGTTTATAGAGCTGCAGTAGCAACCCACCCACCAAGTTACTTGACCACAATAATGACTAGTGAAAAGTGGGTTAAGCTGGGCCCAGACAAAACACTCAGTACGTATTTACTTTCTTTAATATCCTTTATATTTTTCACCAGCCTCTGGAAATGTTGTGGAGACCTACTATACCTGCTCATGAGAGAAAAAAGCACAAACCTGGCTTGTCAGGCCAGAACCTCTTGGAGTTACCTGACCCTTCCTGATCTCATCAATTACAAGCAGTGATACCCTGGCCTTTGGCCTTGGCAGCAGTTAGTTCAGCTGTAACTCAGAAAGGCAGTACTCAGGCCCCAGTACTGACAGAACTACCTCAGTGTTCATTCTAAGTCAAAGAAAAACGCTCAAGATTTGGTAGTGGCAGTACTCCTGGCTACACTAAGGCCCTGAGAGTGGGAAGAGGATTATCACTAGGCCCCAGTATGTGGGAGCAATAGCAATGTCCACAGAAACTTTAATCCCCCAGAATGGAGACAGAGTTCTTGGTCCTGGCTCAGCACTAGGGTCAGTACTAGATTCCAGAACAGAAGACTATTACTAGATCCTGCAGTGGGTCTCAGATTCTGAAAATGGACATTGCTCAGACTTTAGCATAGGGAGCAACATTAAGTCCCTGGTAAAGTGCTCTCAGTCCTGTAGAGTGCTCAGGCCATATCAAAATGGGGTAGTGGCATAATGGCGTAATGTATCCTTGATCTAGGGACCTCTCCTTTTTCATAGATGTATCTCTACCACTCCCCCCACCCCCTGCCCCACTGCCCTCGTCCCTGGTGCAGTGGTCAAAGTTGCAGGCCTCAGTAGCAGGCAGGTAGTTGTGTCAGTGCCAGTGGAAATGGAGTGGGCAGTTACTCAGGCCCAAGTGGATTAAGAACTAACTTAGTACAGTATGCAAAAGCCATCACAGTGCTCTACTTATAATCTAAAATGACAGAGTCCTTCCATATTGCTTTCAGTATGGTGACTAGTGATCAACAGGAAACTCCTCAGAAAGGGCTTACAGGGGTAGGGTTTTTGGGAAGTATCTTGATTTCAGATGATAGGAGGGAGGTGTAACTTTCCACCCCACCTTCTTGGAAGGAGAGTGGATATACCTAAGCAGAGACTTCTACAAACAATTCTCTGTTATCTGTTGTTGTGGAAAGAAGCAGAAGGGTAAATAATCCCCATTTTCATATTTCTTATGGATTTATTTTAATGGTCTGCTGAAGTTGGAGTCAGAAAGACGTGGTTCAATTTTTACCTCTAACATTTACTAGCTGTAAATCTATGAACTAGATGCTAATTTTTTTAGTGCTTCATAAATACATGAGTTATACATAGTAGAAAGCGCTCCTGCAGAGAGTGCCTAGTGGGTTGTTAATGACTGAGAAATATTGTATGGGGGTACTCTAGTGTGAGTTTTGGCATTGACCCTAACAGATTCCGTGGAAAAGGATTAATGATCATTTAACTATTTTATATAACCCTGACTGATGATGAGAATCAGTTAACATGCCAGAAATGTCATTATCTGTTTTCTGTGCTGTTGTCCTGATATACCTGGTGCTTCTCTTCCTCACAGTCACTACTTCATATTAGAAGACCCATCTGAGCTACAAAGATGTGATATTACCCACTACATAGAGCAGATCATTAATATCTAGGACTCAGTCTTTCTGAAGACTTTGGTCTTCATTCCTCTCCAAATAATGTGACTCCTTCATGAGTCTTGTCTTTTTTCTATCTTTCTGGATTTTTTTTTCCTTTTCCTTCCTCTAATACTTTCCTGTCCTCTAGGTTAGTTGTCCAAAAACAATCCAGAAGTCATAAAATTATAGAGGATCTTTTTGAAGACCATCAGGACCTGTTGACTAAAGGGTGATATGTAGTAAAAAGTAATGTGCCTACCACATAGACTAGTGTATTTTTTCTCTAAAATGATGGTAAAATTAATCTCAAGACCATTGCCTGGGAGACAAAGGCTTGAGCCATTGATGTAATTTCTCAGAGGCTGAAATACAAAAGCCAGCTCCTCCCTCAAATTCAAATCATACTTATAGTTTGGGCAAGCATAGTCAATCATAGGTAGGGAATCTGAGTCCAACAGAATCAATTTTATATACTTTCTGAATATTTTTTCAAGGTTGTGGACAAATAAACTTATTTGTTGAACTATTATGAAAATCTCATGAGTCCAAATTACTGTTATCTTAAAGTTGCAGAAAAAAAAAGCTATCCATTTCTAGTTGAACTTAGGGTATCACTGGCTTAATCATACCTCATAACATCATCTGGACAAAATGGAGAATTAAAATTCATGTGATGAACAAGCAGGTTCTCTAGAAAGATAGCTTTTTTTAAGTGTAAGTTTCCATGGTTAGTTTGTGTTTTGGTTTAACAGGGAAGAACTCCATGGCAGTATGTTGCTTTAGTGGTTGGAATATGACATAAAGTGAAAACCATAAGTTCAAAGTGTCTGGCTACTTACTGGAATCCCACCTCCCAAGAGCTGGCATCATTGGAGTGTGAGATTACTGATCCATGTTAATGCTTTAAGTAAACACTTTTTTGCTGAGCATAGGGTGGTCAGTATACTCCCTAACAAAACTGTACAAAACCAAATACAGATCTAGATTATAAGCTTTTTAACACACACACACACACATATCTACAGATGGATAGAGTCAGGTCACTTGTGTAGCATGTAGCATGATCCTTAGCGCTGTTCTAAAATAGCATAGTAAGAGAAATATTTATTTTTATTCATTCCCTTCAAATGAACATTGGTAGTACCAACATTTTCCAGTTTTTTTTAATTAATCTTCATTATTTTGCCTCTAGAAATCCAGTCAACTCAATTAACCATGGGTAGATTAGTCACTTACACATATTGTGCATATTATCTTTACCTATAGAATGTAAGCTGCTTGATGGCAGGATCTACTTGACTTTTTTCTCTGTATGTGCAGTGCCTAATACAGTGCATGGCATAAAATACTTAATTTTTTTAAATGACCAAAGAGTGTCTAGTGCAGTCTAGTCTCTTAATAAATGCATGTTGGTTCATTAATTTCTGGATTATGTGTCATAAAGATTGATTACTTATGTTCTGACACATCACACTTTTGGACTTGCCTTTCCATCATTTTTGTTCAACTATGAATATGACTCGTTTTAATATTTGTGTAGACAACAAAATAAGAACAAATTGGTCTGTGATTTTGTCATTGTGAGGAACTCTTAATGTGGGAGCTACTGCTACTGAAATGTATCATAACCAATCTATGAAGTGCTGAAAAGTTGTGTCTGGTTCAAAGACACACAGTTCATAAATGTTAGAGATGCGACATTAATCAGGTTTTCCTGACTCTGAATTCAGTGCTTTAGGCACAACACGATATTGTATCTGAACAAAATGTAATCATTATGATAAATCTATAACAAATAAAAACATTGAAAATGGGGGTTATTCATTGTTGCGCTTCACTCCATAAGCATGGATAAGAGATTTCTGGTGGTAAATAACTTGCAATTACTAAAGGCCACTCCACTGTGATTCATGTTCAACTGAAATGAAATGAGTCACTTGTAGACAAAAGGAAGTTTATTTTTTATATTTTTTTACATTTTTTCTAAGTTTTCAATTTTTTTTTTAAATAAAACAAGCCTTCTTGGCTATGCACAGCACAGAAAAAAAGAGAGGTGTGACAGATGCGAGTTCGTGGAGCAGCTGGATTCTACTAGCTGTTTCACTGGTCTTGTTCACTGTCATTATAAAAAGCTCCCTATGCAATTGTTTTGAATTTTCACTGTTTGCCTTTAAAACTTAAATTTTGTGTTGCAATCATCCCCCATAGTAGAGTGTAAGACCTTTGGGCTCTAAGCCCAAATGTGCAGTCAGTGATGTGGCTTCATGAGAAAAATAAAGGTATTAGATAAACTTCATGCTGTTATGCCTGCAGCCATTGTTGGGTGCTGTGAATTTGGTGTTAACGAATTGGAGAGTCATTTTATCTGCAAAAAGGAGGAAAGTATTCACAAAAGTGTTTGTGAATTTGTTCCAGAAAGTGCTAAACCAACCTCTCAAGTGTGAAATGAGGGAATAGAAAAAATAGAAAAGTGGCTGACTTTGTGGGCAAATGAGATGATGGTCACTTCTGCCCTATTGCTGGCACCCGTGTGGTGGAATGAGTGTCCTCCCTTTCCTTGCTGCCCATATGGCTGGGCTCCTGAGCTAGTGGAGATCTGCACCAGGTTGGGCCTGGCCACACTTCTCAGAATGAGGAACTCTCTCTCACGTGTGTGCTGTTTATGAAGAACAATTCAATCTGACCCTCTAGGGGTCAGATTGGCAATTTCCCCTTTTTTTTTACCTCAGGGTTCTTCTGGTTGTATTTTGTCCCTCTCCATCCGGTCTGGAGGTTGCCTCTCCTCTCCTCCCCTCCGTATTATATGGGTTATTTCAAGGTTACTGTGTTAGGAAAAGTAAATATAATCATAATTAATATTTTGATACAAATAATTGCATGCAGAACACAGTATTCTCAGCAATCTCTAATTAAAGATTATAATTTTTGGTGGTCCCAGGAACTTAACTCCCTATTTCTAATAGGTTCAATGTATCAATACTTGAATTTTTTACTTTTGAGCCATTTCTTAAGAACATTATCCCCACAAAAATTTAGGATTGACTGTATATGTGTTTATGTGTGCATAACACACACAGACACACACACACACGCACACACATATATATATATATATATATATATATATATATATATACATACACGTATACATATATATGCACACAGACACATAGACATATACATACACACACACAAACACACACAAATATTCAGTGGATGGAGCTCTGGACTTAGAGTCAGGAAAACCTGAGGTCAAATCCAGCCTCAGATATTCACTGGTTGTGTGGCCCTGGGCAATTCATGTAACTACTGCCTTCCTCAGTTTCTCCATCTGTAAAATAGTTATAATTATATCACTTGCCTCCCAGGGTTTTTGTAAAGATAAAATGAGATAATATTTTCAAAGTAATTTGTAAACTTCAAAGTGCTAAATAAATGATACCTATTACCATTATTGCAGGGTACCCCCATGATCTGGAAAATCCAAGTAAAATTTTTTGGCCCTTCTTTTGTACCAAAGAAGAAGTCTGAATTATTATGTTATTAAAAAAATAAAATATGCTGATATTATTCAGTATTATACATATATTTTATGAATTTCTGAGTTTCTAAATTTTTTTCTTTGTCTTCTGCTGGCCTTCACATGTCATTTGGGGTTTCTACAAAACTCCTCAAAAATCCCCATTTAATTTCTTATGCCAACTCACTATATACTGAAACCACAATGGGGTAAGTCACGATGTGGGAGGGATAACTGGATTATTTAAGATATGAATGGGTTGCAATCTATATCAGTCAAGGACATTCCCACAGCAAGGAAATAATTAAAATCCTAAAGTAAAGAGAACCCAAGATGGAGAGGAAGAGCACTTTTCTATGAGTCTCAATTATTCATCTTGGCTCAGATTAGCCTAACAATTTCTCAGTTCTCCAAAGTGACAATGATGGGGTAGAACTACTTTATGGTCTAGGGCCTCTGAGGACCTTAGTATTACTGGATTAAATTAAGTTGAGTGGGGTTAAGGCTGGGCTGGATTGGTCAAACAGGAAAATATGACATGGGACTGAGTTCTTGCCACAAAATCAAGAATCAGCCAGGTTTGTTTCCATATTACCTGCCCATGTTGTGGCTGTGTCTAAGTAGGCTAAATGTAGGGTTGAAACATTTGCTTAAATTACTTAGCTTCTGAAGAGATCTTTAGGTGATGAGGGGGAAAGGTGTGGCAGAAGAATGGGGGATTTTTTTTCTTCAATATTCCTTTTGATTTGCCAAATTTTCACTCCCTTTTTCTTTGTATTATAGACATAACCCCAGAGGATATGCATAATTGTTATGTAACACAAGTGTCAAATGAGGATTGTATCACCCTACCCTTGGCAGTAGAATTCAATTCTAAGTTGGGTATTCTGACGAATATTACTCATCCCTCTGGCTTATGCCTTCGCTTAGAACTTCTAGCTGGGATAAATTACCCAGTCTGGCTTATGTTAACACACACCTAGAGGTGTTAGACTCCATTTATGCAAATAACTTTAAAGCCTTCAAGTTTTTTGAACATGGGATTTTTATTTAGTACAGTCATGAGTTTGGCAAAGTTAATTCTTAGCAAGGATTTTGCTAATCCACCTGTAGTAATCCCATGGATAAGGGTGGGCATGTGTTGCAAGGTTAGAACAACACCTCCCTGAAGCTAATAGGGACAAACACACCAAACCCTAAAGCCTCATTCCATTACTGGACTCATTATTAATTCTTTCTCTCCCCAGGCTCAAAGGCAATCAAGAGGATATATTCTTATATTATCTCAGAAATTTTTAAATATTTGATGAATTAATTAGATGAGAGCACCTATAGTGATTTACAGAGGAAAAGGTGAAATCTGTTTTTTTTTCCATAAACTTTTTCTCTTCTCTGCTTCAGAGAAGTAATAAAAAAGCACATGATAGGAATCAAGGTATTCATTGTTTTGATAGAAAGACAGAGTAAGTGACTGAAATAAAATACCATGATCCTAAAGATGCTAGTTAACTGTGAATCTTTCAAATATTAGTGCCTTCCTTCTGAGTCTACCAAAAACTTATCCTGAATCAACCAATTAACCAATCAATAAACATTTATTAAGCACTTCCTATGCGCCAGTCCCTGTCCTGAAAAAGCTCATGATCTAGTGGGGAGGCAGCATGCAAACAGCATAGCATACAAGCTATGTAAAGGAATATGAAAAACTAACAGAGGGAAGCCCTGGAATTAAAGAGGGGTTGGGGAAGGCTTCTTGTAGAGGTGGGAATTTAATTGGGACTTGAAAGGAAGCTAAAGTGGTCAATAGATGGAGCAGAGGAGGGAGAGGGTTGCAGACATTTATTCCATAATTCCATAGACTTAGACAAACATCAGTGTTAAGGACCATATCATTTATTAAGGAGAAGGGGGAATGGAACAAGCATTTGTTGAGTGCCTACTACGTTTCATGCACTGTGATAAGCACTTTACAAATATTATGCAAACAACACATACAAACTTTTTAACAATGTATCAAGTATGAGAAAGATCAACTTCAGATTCATTTCTGGACTCATCCGAAACAGAAGAAATAAGCCATCAACTAAAACTCACTATTTCTCTCAAAATATCTCTTCAAATTCTCTCAGAGATAATAGTTAACTCTCCAACTCTTTCACAGAATTTCTACAATTGTGGTTAATTGTAGCTCCTCATAGATCCTTTCCTTTCACAATTTATACTACGAGTTTCTTCAGGAAAGAAGGGATCTTAGTTCTCTCTGAGTACATCACAGAGACTTCTCTCCTTCCCTCAAAGACAAGTTAACTTGAAGTTCCATGTATATTATTCTATTTGTCATATTTTATTTTTATTATGAATTTAAAACATCAATTAATATAAATATTTAACATATGGAGAACATAAAAAAGATTGTATATGGAGCCATAAATCTGTTAGATATAGCTTATTTTGTTTAAAGTGTATATTAAATATGATCTGATAGTAATGACACAGTCCTACTCATCTGAGTCTCTTTATGAATGCCCTGCTGCTCTCTTCTGTGTATTTTTAAATGTTTTACTGATATTATTTTCTTGTTTTTTTTTGCATCACTTTTTACCACCATAGCTCCCCACCTCTCCAAATAAAAGCCTTACTTTGTACTAAATATATATATTTGTATAGTCAAGCAAAATAAATTAATGCATTGACCAAGCCTGAAAGTGTTTGTTTCATTCTACACTTCTAGCGTGCAAATTCTCTGCCCAGAGATAGGAAGTTAGTGTCATCATTAGTCCTTTGAATTCATAAGTAGACATTATATTGATGAGAGTTCTCATTTTCCTTTACATTGCATCCTAGGATTTTTTTCCTCTACTTCACTCTATATCTGTGTATATAGGTCTTGTCAGTTTTTCTCATTTTTTATAATGTAGTGATATTCCATGATATTCATATACCACAATTTGTTCTTCAACTCTCTACTTGATGGATACTTGCTGTTTTTTCCAGTTCTTTGCTCTAATAAAAATTTTGCAATGAATACTTTTATACATATAGATTCCTTTCTTCTGTCTTTTGACCTTTTGAGGGCGTATTTCCATTAGTGGTGTCAATGAGTCAAAGTATAGGCACAGTTTTGTGGCTTTGGGAGGTATAGTTCCAAATTACTTCCCAGAAGAGTTGGAACAACTCATTGTACTACCAACAATGAGCTCATGCTAATGTTGAGTTTATATATTCTATATCACATAATTATCATAGTTCCAAGTTAGGAATCTTCTCAGGACAAGTATCCTTGTTTTTCTGGGGAAGAATTAGAAAAAAAATGAACTGGGCATTTTAAGAAACTACTAAAAAAATACTAGACATCTGAGCTAGACAAAAATATGCAGTTGAGTATCAAGTATCAGAACACTTGCTTTTGAATTTGTGAGATCTCTGAAGGCAGAAAAACCTAAAATCATGTTTTACCACAGTGACAGCAAAAACTTGGAATGATACTCCAACCCAGGCCAAATTGAGATGGAATTTGATATAGTCAGCAGTACTGTTTAGCAAAAGGGGAATCACCATCCAAATTTCTGATTCCTCTTACTGATGTTAATAGAAAAATGAATAGTACAATATGAGAGAAGAGATACCTAGCATGACCTGAGTGGTCTAAGCACCAATGGGATGGCCCATACTGAAGGCTCATCTATAAAATGCCACATCACATAATAAAACATCTGACTTTCATGTCAGTTGTTAGAGAAAGTAAAAATATTTGAATAAAAGATTATGACCATGGTTAATAGTTCAACTCAGGAATACTTAACTTTGATTAACTCCAAAACATTTTCCTGAGCATAGATCAAGAAATACAAGGCAGTGAGACTGATATCATATATTCAAAGATAGAACTTATGGAAAAATAGTTGACAGGTGAAAATATGGACAAATCCATCCTACTTTAATGGACAATAGCCAAGAGACAGGAAGTCACAATAAACTGGATGCAAGATCAACAGCAACATAGTACAAAGAAGCACAGTTATCTTCCCTTACAACTTTGGTCTTTGTGATTGGCCTCATGACTGGTTTATGTACCCTAAAAAGGAATACAGAGTTGGTGTGCAAAAGATTGAATTCCAAAGAATAAACACAGGAAAACAAAAATGTGGCTAAAGATAGAGTTTGTCCCCTCATCATTATTTAAGTCATGATAGTTTGATACAAGACCACCAAAGTCAAGATACAAGAGAGGCAGAACTATTTATTGTAGTTAATGTGGACTAGAAGGATATGTGTCTTGTCAATTAAAATGGAGAATAGGCTCTTAACTTGGAGAGAGTTGATACCTATGGACACAGCCCTAAAAAATGACAATATTTTGCCTAAGTGTCTTATCAAGAACTGAAGTATGATGAAAAAGTTTTGCTGAAAAGCTTTTGTATACAGAGAATACTTGAGAGAATTGAAAATGAAAGCTACAAACACTTGATAACACTGTGGAAAAGACTGAACATGACATATCCCAGCTGAAGGAGAAATGAGATGATGAAGTAATGAAAAGGTACATCATAGGAATCAAGATATTCATTGTTTTGATAGAAAGACAGAGTAAGTGACTGAAATAAAACACGATGATCCTAAAGATGATAGTTAACTGTGAATCCTTTAAATACTAGTGCCTTCCCTCTGAGTCTACCAAAAACTTGTCCTGAATCAACCAATTAACCAATCAATAAACATTTATTAAGCACTTCCTATGTGCCAGTCCCTGTCCTCAAAAAGCTCATGATTTAGTGGGGAGGCAGCATGCAAACAAATATAAACAAAGCAAGCTATGTAAAGGAATGTGAAAAACTAACAGAGGGAAGCCCTGGAATTAAAGAAGGGTTGGGGAAGGCTTCTTGTACAGGTGGGAATTTAATTGGGACTTGAAAGGAAGCTAAAGTAGTCAATAGATGGAGCAGAGGAGGGAGAGGGTTGCAGACATTTATTTCTTCATTCATTAGGAATTCTAAGAGGTGAGTATGAGGAAATTCCAAAGTCAGAGAGTCAAAGGATAGAGTATCATAGGTGAGTAGCAATGGGAAGGCCAGTTAGACTGGAACAGGTCTGTCCCTCATGTTGTTGCTTCTGTAGCTGCCATGTGTCATCTTAGCTGCTGTTGCACATTGCCACTTCCATGATGTCATCTGTTACCGCTTGCTGCTGCTACCTTGGAACAATTCCCATATGATTGTTAACTAACAAATCTTTGAACATCCAAGCAGGAGTGGAACTGGAGTCCCTATTATTGCACAAATTATAGATATTGGCAAAAATCTTAGTTGTGCCCATAAGTCAAGTTGCCTAAATAGTTAATTGCCTTCAAGTTCACATGATTCTATGTTGTCTTGACCATAGAAAATCACCAAAGATCTTTTTTAGTACGATGGCCTTAAGGAATGTTAACCATGTCATTATGAATTATGAATACATTGTTGTTTATTCATTCAGTAGTGTCTGATTCTTCATGATGACATGGATAGGGGCCTTTTGTCTTCCACTATCTCCTAAAGTCTGTCAAAGTGCATGTTTCCTGCTTCCACGACACTGGCTATCTATTCCATCCTCTGCCATCCCCTTTTCCTTTTGCCTTCAATTTTTCTAACATCTGTGTCTTTTCAGATAAGTCCCATCTTCTCATTATATGGCCAACATATTTAAGCTTCAGCTTCAGTATTTGACCTTCCAGTGAATAGGCTGAGTGAATCTCTTTAAATATTGACTGATTTGACCGCCTTGCTATCCAAAGGACTCTGAAAAGTCTTTTCTAACACCACAATTCAAAGGTGTCAATTCTGCAGCTCTCGGCTTTCCTTATAATTCAACTGTTAAAGCCAAGCATTGCTTCAGGTAAAATCATAGCTTCAACAATAGAGACCTTTGTCAGCAAGGTACTGTTTCTGCTTTTTAGCATTGTGTCCAGATTTATCATAGCTTTCCTTGCAAGGAGTAAAAGCCTTTTAATTTCATGGCCACAGTCCCATCTGCAATGTGATCTTTGAGCCCGAGAATACAAAATCTGACACTGTTACCATTTCTTCTCCCTCTGTTTTTCAGGAAGTGATGGGATCAGTTGCTGTTAACTGAGTCTTTTTGATGTTAAGCTTCAAGTCATCTTTTACACTGTCCCCTCTCACCCTCATCAAGAGGCTTCTTAACTCTACTTTCCACAATTAGAGTAGTATCATCTGCATATCTGAGATTGTGGATATTTCTCCTAGCAACCTCAATTCTAGCTTTTGATTCATCCAGGCTAGCATTTCAGACAATCACTCTGCATATAAGTTAAATAAATAAGATGATGTTATAAAGCCTTGCATTACTCCTTTTCCAGTCCTAAACTAAACAGTTGTTGCATGTTCAGTACTAACTGTTGCTTCTTGACCTGCAGACAGATTCCCCAGGAGACAAGTAAGGAAATCTGGCACTCCCATCTCTTTGAGGTCAACTGATTTTGTTGTGATCCACACAGTCAAAGGCTCTAGTGTTGTCAATGAAGCAGTACATATTTTGTAACTTCCTTGCTTTCTTCATAATCCAGCAAATGTCGACAATTTGATATCTAGGTCCTCTGCCTCTTTGAAAACTTACCTGCACTTATGGCAGTTCTTGGTCTACATATCACAGAAGTCTAGCTTGCAGAATCTTAAGCATAACCTTTCTAGCATGTGAAATGAGCACAAAAATGATTTTTGATCGATGAAATATTCTGTAGATACTGTTGTTGTTCCTAATTCATTTTCGACGAGGATCAGTGATGTCATGACGTAAGGCCCTGACTTGTATGTGAGTTGGATTTAAGTAAGGCAGAGTTGCAAAAAGTCATCAGCCTCACTCTCTTCCAGAGTCATGGAAGTCCAATGGCAAGAAAAAAGTCCAGATGACTGGCATGGCCTATGATGCAGTGGATGACCTTGGCAGCTTTGATATTTAACCAAGCTTTAAGCATTCCACAGCACCTGCTTCAGATGCCTTTATTGTTCTCATTATGCTGTAATGGTGCCACAAATTTGAAGATATTCCCATCCATTAATAGTCCCCTGTAACCCACTTATATCACAGGAAGCCTAAGTCACATATGGTGGGAGGAGCTTGCTGAAAGGGTGGGACTGGAAGGGTGGAGCAGGAAATGCTCAGAGCATTTAGAAATGGCTGGAGGAGCAGACACAGACAAGAAGTCAGCTAGGATTTGTGAGTGTTTGTGGGAAGGTTCCAGCTGCGGGTGGGGGGGAGAAGGCGATGAAATGGAGCTGCTCTCTGGAGTGATAATGTGTTTTAATGTCTTTCTTGCATTGCTGGATTGGAATTACTGGTTTTGGGATTGGACTTCCTGGTGTCTGAATAAATGTTTTTCTTCTGTCTTCCATATGGAGCATCTGTTATATTTTTAATGGAGTGTTTCTTATATTTTTGTTTGTTATATTTTGAGCATCTGTTATATATTTGTCTGTTTTGAATATTGCCTTGGTGATACATTTGGCATCATGGACAGGATTGCAAGGTATAAAATCTCTATTTGGAGGCAAAAGGGCTTTTGAGGAAGAAATGGATATCCTGTGGTGAGAGGATTTACCTTATTCCTCTCTTGCAAGCAAATGGGCTAAAGGCACCGGACCCTGTGAAAACTGACAACAGAGGCTACAGAAAGGAGAGCCCAGATATTTGAAAAGATGTTTGCCAGGAATTAAAATTAAACCAGGGAAAGAACTTCAGGGAGTGTCTAGAAGAGGTTGCATTTTACTAACAACTTACCCTATTATATCTAAAAGCAGAGACAAACTTACAGGAGAAAGCTGAGATGGTTAGGGAATTGGCTAGCTTGCATGGGAATCTTTCTGTGCCTCAGCAAGATGAGGGATCTCAGGTGGCAGAAGAACAGCTTACTATTTGGGAATCTGCTGATTTTTATGAGTATTGTGCTGCTAATTTTGTTAAGAAAAAGTGAAGAGCAAAAAGGTTGAAAGTGCATACAAGTTCAGCACAGGGTCAGTCTAGTTGCTGTGGTGATGACTGCCTGGAGAGAGGGTCAGTAGAAAATGAAACAATGTTAGATGTTCCTTAGGCACAAAATGAAACAATGTTACATGAAGCTCAGGCAGATGCACATCCCATACTACTAAGGAAACAAGAGAATCGGGGAGATAATTCAGTGTTCCAAGAGATTTCTTGAAGATTTCGCTCAGCAGGAGGTCATGGATATTTTGATTTGGTTTACCCAAAGAATGGGAGAATCAATAATATCTTGGCTGGTGAGAATCAGTGATGAAGGGGATGGTGGAGTATCAGGTTGATAGCATGGACTACTTGAAATTTATAGGTATTAGTCAGAATCCTTTTATACAGCAAGCTTTCAGGGACTACCGTATTCTAGGAGGTAACAATACAATCGGTCTGTTAGCTTTCACTGGGGATGGATGCTGTAGACTATATCTGACTGACTCTATGTGACCGCTGCAGAAAGGCCCTGGTATTAACTTAGGAACTGTATGAGAATGTTAAAGGAGGAAGTAATGAAGACAGCAATCATGACTGGAAATGCCAAGGTTTATTACGATACTTCCTTGGGAGTCTCTCACAGAAATATAATAGTGAAGATGGCTCCTCATGCTTATAAACACCTAGTTCTGACTCTACTAATTGGGGAGACAGGGCACCCTCTTTTGGAGGTGCTAGATAAGATTTCAGTTAAGTGACTTAGGGGACTGGGGAAAAAGATAAATTTCCTCGAGAGAGAAGAGTGAATAACTGGTAGATTCAATGTCACAATAGAGTGACAAGAAGAGAAATGTTTACTGCTCTGTCTAGAGTAGGGGTAGATTTTGGAAATATAAATGGTATTCCAACTAATGAACTATACAAAAAGTACAGAGATAAGGGGCTTAATAGCAGATGGAACAGAGAAATAAGAACTGTCCCTACAGATCTGAACCCTCTTATCCAAGGGTGTCACACCTTCAGGGAGACTAGGCCGAGCCCCAGCTCAGATTAAAGAAATACACAGATGGATTATAGACCCCATGGTAATCTCAATATATATTGGAAAAAATGATTCAAATACTGTAACAAGGCCCTTGATAGATACTTGGACTCTGGTCTCCCTTATATATGGAAACCTTGAGAAGTTTAAACGTGGAACTCCTATTACCATCACAGGACTGGGAGGGGCTGAATATCCACCAGACAAGTCAAACTAACAATGAAAATTGGGCAATTAGCTAAGAAAGAATATACTATGGGAATCATATTCATTCCTGAATACATGATTGAAATAGATATATTGAAAAATATGACTCTAAATTTACCTGAGGGGAGTCTGTTATATTTTGTGATACAGAATCAAGTCGGCATATTCATAACAATAGCAACTGTTGTGAATATTGCCTTGGCAAAATATGTGCCTATTCTGTCAGGGGAAATATTTACATGCTTGGGTGGATATTTCCCTTAGTCACAGATGGGTCTGAAGCCTGTTGGTTACCCTCAACCTGGTTTAACCCTTCTGCCAACATGATTTACCAGGATCACTGAATATTCCACAACTTCTTAGAGTCACAGATGTGAGTTGGGTGACATGTGGACACCAAAAGTGGATGAGCAGCCCTGAAAAACGGTCTCAGGAAGCCCTTATGCCAGAGGTGCTAGCCCTGCTTGAACACGCTGCACACTCCTCTGTAAACTACTAGTAAACAAATAAAGCTCATTCTCTCTCGGGGGCGGAACCAAGATGGCACAAAGAGAGCTGCTATAAATATTCTTGTACATATGGGTCCTTTTCCCGCTTGCATGATTTCTTTGGGATACAACCCTAGAAGTGGTATTACTGGGTCAAAGGGTATGAACATTTCTATAGCCCTTTGGGCATAGTTCCACACCGCCCTCCAAAATGGCTGGATCAGCTCACAACTCCACCAGCAATGCAACAATGTTCCAATTTCCCCACATCCTTTCCAGCATTTATCATTCTCCTGATTTGTTATTTTAGCCAATCTGACAGGAGAGATGTGGTATCTAAGAGTTGTTTTGATTTGCATTTCTCTAATCAGCAGCGATCCAGAGCATTTTTTCATATGCCTGTAGATAGCTTTAATTTCTTCCTCTGAAAACTGCCTGTTCATATCCTTTGACCATTTCTCAATTGGGGAATGAGTTGTATTCTTATAAATTTGGCTCAGTTCCCTGCATATTTTAGAGATGAGGCCTTTATCAGAGACACTAGCTGTAAAGATTTTCTCCCAATTTTCTGCTTCCCTCCTAATCTCTGTTGCATTGGCTTTTTTTATACAAAAACATTTCATTTTAACATAATCAAAATGATCCATTTTGCATTTTGTAATGCTCACTATCTCTTGTTGGGTCATGAATTCTTTGCTTTTCCATAAATCTGATAGGTAAACTATTCCTTGCTTTCCCAAATAGCTTATAGTATAAGCCTTTATTCCTAAATCATGAACCCATTTTGACTTTATTTTGGTATATGGTGTAAGATATTGGTCTATGACCAGTTTCTGCCCTACCATTTTCCAATTTTCTCAGCAGTTTTTGTGAAATAGTGAATTATTAGCCCAGAAGTTGGATTCTTTGGGTTTATCAAAGAGTAGATTGCTATACTCATTGACTACTGTGTCTTGTGTACCTAACCTATTCCACTGATCCACCACTGTTTCTTAGCCAGTACCAGGTAGTTTTGATGACTGCAGCTTTATAGTACTGTTTAATGTCTGGTATGGTTGGGCCACCTTCCCTAGCATTTCATTTCAGTAATTCGCTAGATATTCTAGAGTTCTTGTTCTTCCAGATGAATTTTGTTATTATTTTATCCAGTTCTGTAAAATAATTTTTGGTAGTTTGATTGGTATGGTACTGAATAAATAAATTAATTTAGGTAAAATTGTCATTTTTATTATGTTAGCTTGGCCTAACAATGAGCAAATAATATTTTTCCATTTATTTAGATCTGACTTTATTCACGTGAAGAGTGTTTCATAATTATGTTCATATAGGCCCTGGGTTTGTCTTGCAGAGAGACTGCCAAATATTTTATAGTGTCTACAGTAACTTGGAATGGAATTTCTCTTTCTATCTCTTGCTGTTGGGCTTTGTTAGTTATGTATAAGAATGCAGAGGATTTATGTGGGTTCATTTTATATCTTGCAATTTTGCTAAAGTTGTTTATTATTTCAAGTAGTTTTTCACTTGATTCTCTGGGATTCTCTAAGTAAATCATCATATCATCTGCAAAAAGTGATAATTCAGTTTCTTCTTTGCCTATTCCAATTCCTTCAATTTCATTTTCTTCTCATTGTTACAGCTAACATTTCTAGTACCAAATTGAATAGTAGGGGTGATAGTGGGAATGCATCTAGGTTTCCCCCACTACAAATAATGCTTGTTGATGGCTTTAGGCAGATGCTATTTATAATTTTAAGGAAGGCTCCATTTATTCCTATGCTTTCTAGTGTTTTTAATAGGAATGGGTGTTGTATTTTGTCAAAGGCTTTTTCTCCATCTATTGAGATGATCATATGGTTTCTGCTAGTTTTGTTGTTGATATGTTCACTTATGCTGATAGTTTTCTTAATATTGAAGTAGTCTTGCATTCCTGGAATAGATCTTACTTGGTGGTAGTGTATTATTCTCCTTATAAGTTGCTGTAATCTTTTTGCTAAGATTTTATTTAAAATTTTTGCATCACTATTCATTAGGGAAATTGGTCAACAATTTTCTTTCTCTGTTTTGACTCTTCCTGGTTTGGGTATTAGTACCATATTTGTGTCTTAAGAAGAATTTGGTAGAACTCCTTCACCTATTTTCCCAAATAGTCTATAAAGTATAGGAAGTAATTGTGCTTTAAATGATTGATAAAATTAACATGTAAAACCATCTGACCCTGGAGATTTTTTCCTAGACAGTTCATCGATGGCTTGTTCAATTTCTTTTTCTGAGTTGCAGTTATTTAGGAATTTTACTTTCTCTTCTGTTAACCTGGGCAATTTATGTTTTTGTAGATATTCATCCATATCCCTCAGTTTGTCAAATTTGTGGGCATACAATTGGGCAAAATAATTACTAATTACTGTTTTAACTTCCTCTTCATTGGAGGTGAATTCACCTTTTTCATTTTTGATACTGGTAATTTGATTTTCTTCTTTATTTTTCTTAATCGAATTGACCAAAGGTTTATCAATTTTATTTTTTTTTCATAAAACCAGCTCTTGGTTTTATTTACTAATTCAATAGTTTTCTTGATTGCAATTTTATTAATCTCTCCTTTGATTTTCAGTATGTCTAATTTGGTATTTATTTGGGGATTTTCAATGCGTTCTTTTTCTAGCTTTTTCAGTTGCATATCCAATTCATTGATCTCCTTTTTCTCTATTTTATTCATGTAAGCATTTAGAGATATAAAACTTCCCCTAAGAACTGCTTTTGCTTCATCCCATAAGTTTTGACATGTTGTCTCATTATTGTCATTCTCTTGAATGAGGTTATTTATTGTTTCTATGATTTGTTCTTTGGTCCACTCATTTTTAGAATTAGATTATTTAGTTTCTAATTAATTTTTAGCTTATTTGTCCAAGTTCTTTATTACAAATAATTTTTATTTCATCGTTATCTGAAAAGGATGCTTTGACTATTTCTACCTTTCTGCACTGGATTGTGAGGTTTTTATGCCCTAGTACATGGTCAATTTTTGAATATGTGCCATTTACCTCTGAGAAAAAGTATATTCCTTTTTATCCCCATTTGGTTTTCTCCAGAGGTCTATCATATCTGCCTTTTCTAAAATTCTGTTCACCTCCTTAACTTCTTTCTTGTTTATTTTGAGGTTAGTTTTATCAAGCTTAGAGAGGCGTAGGTTGAGGTCTCCCATTATTATACTTTTGCTGTCTATTTCTTCTTGTAACTCTCTTTACCTCTCCTCTAGGAATTTGCATGCCATACCACTTGGTGCATATATGTTAAACAATGATATCGCTTCATTGTTTATGGTGTCTTTTAGCAGGTTGTAGTGTTCCTATCTCTTTTAATTAGATCTATCTTTGCTTTTGCTTTGTCTGAGGTTAGGATTGCTACCCCTGCTTTATTTTTACTTTAGCTGAAGCTCAATGTATTCTACTCCAGCCTTTTACCTTTACCCTGTGTGTATCCCCCCTGTTTCAAATGTGTTTCTTGTAAACAGCAGGATTGTGGTTTTGTAGGATTATGGTTTTTAATCTATTCCGCTGTCTCCTTCCTTTTTATGAGAGAGTTCAGCCCATTCACATTCACAGTTATGATTACTGTCTGTCTCTTTTTCTCCATCCTATTTCCCTACTGTTTATGCTTTTATTTCTCCCTTTCCCCTTCCACTCCTGAATAAAGTTTTGCTTTTGACCACCGCCTTCCTCAGTTTACCCTCCCTCTTGATTCCCCTCCCTTATCTTACCATTTTCCACTTGCTACTTCTTCCCTCCCTTCTGACCACCCCCTCCCTTTTTCCCCTTTCCCCTCCTACTGCCTGTAGATTTGTATACTTATCAGGGTATGTTATTCCCTTCTTGAATCAAATTCAATGAGAGTAAAGCTCAAATACTGCTCTTCCCCCTCCCTTCTTTTGCTCTACTACAATATGTTTTTGTGCCTCTTCTTGTGATATTATTTACCCTTTTCTACTACCTCCTTACCTCTTCTCCCAGAACCATCACTTTATATCTCTTAATTATATTTTTATCATAATATCGGTTATTTTATACTGATATCCACAGTCTATGAATATCCCTTCCAATTGTCATAATTAGTATACTGTTCTCAAGATTGACATATATATGTACATATATGTATATATAAAACATATATAAAATAATCCTACATAAGGATGTAATTAATTAACCTTATTGATTGACTAGGGGGTTCCCCCCATTTACCTTTTTATGTCTCTCTTGAGTTTTGTATTTGGAGTTCAAATTTTCCATTGAGTTCTGGCCTTTTCATCAGGAAGTTCTGGAATTCCCTTATGTCATTGAATGTCCATCTCCTTGCCTGGAAAATTATGCTCAGTTTTACTGGGTAGTTGATCCTTGGTTGTAGTCCAAGCTCCTTTGCCTTTTGGAATATCATATTCCAATTTCTCCTGTCTTTTAATGTAGAAGCTGAAAGATCCTGCATGATCCTGTCTGTAGTTCCATGATATTTGAATTGTTTCTTTCTAGCTACTTGTTGGATTTTCTCCTTGACCTGGTAGTTCTGGAATTTGGCTATAATATTTCTTGGGATCTTTTTCAGGGAGTGATGGATGGATGCTTTCGATGACAATTTTCCTTAAGGCTTTCATGGAAGATACTGTCCAGGCTCTTTTTATCATCATAGCTTTCAGGTAGACCAATAATTCTTAGATTTTTTTCTCTTGGATTTATTTTTCAGGTTGGTTGTTTTTCTAACCAGATATTTCACATTTTCTTTCTTTTTCATTTTTTAGATTTTGTTTGACTGATTCTTGATGTCTCCTGGAGTCATTAGCTTCTACTTGCTCCATTCTAATTTTTAATGTTTTGTTTTATTCCTTTGTCTTCTCTATCTCCTTTTCCATTTGGTTGATTTTACCTTTCAATGAGACATTTTCTCCAACAATATTCTGATTTTCCTTAACCAATTCCCTGATTTTACCTTTTAAAGATTTGTTTTCCTCATTGTATTTTTTGTTCCATTTTTTCTTTTACCTCCCTAATTTTGTTTTTAAAGTCCTCCTTGAGTTCTTCCAGGAATGTGTTTTGGTCTGGACACCAGTTCACTCTCCCTTTTGAGGTTTGAGATGTGGGTGTAGTGTCCATGCTGTCCACTTCTGAATTGGTATTTTGATCATCCCTGCCTCCATAATATGAATCTATTGTCTTTGAAAGCTTCTTGCTACTCTTTTTCATGGTTTTTTTTCCCTCTTGGTTTCTGAAGTGGATCTCTGCTTTTGGGGCTCAGGGGGGCTCTGTCCAAGTTTCTTGTGTTGGGATCTAGCTTTATGTGCTATGGCCTCTCGTTTCATGAGGTGTGGGGAGGGGTGGTCTGACTGGTGGAAGGTCTCCTCTTCCCCAGGACTGTTCTACAGAATGGGCTGTCTTGGCTCTTGTCTGTGCTAGTGTCTGCTACTTCCCCTGGCTGTGCAAAGCCAAGTCTGAGTCCTGGCGTTGACATTAGCTAGCTCCACCCGCTGGGGCTCATTTACTCTCCTTGTTCTGCTGAGGTGGGGCCTGCTGGGACACCTCTCTTCCTGCACTAGTCTCCTTCTGCCACCACAGGAAAGCCCCTCTCCCCCACTTCTCTCACTACTGAAGCCCCCCTTCTGGCTCCTCTGTTTCTCCTGAGGTTTTATTCTCTGGGTTTATTCAAGGGAGGGATATGAGCCATTTTGCCTGTCCATTATGGCTCCCGGTAGTTCAGGAATGTGAGTTTCAAACCTTTAGATTGTGGATTGGAGGCCTCCAGGCTAGCTGCTCCTGCTGTCCCAGGCTCTTAGCTCCAACAGACTCCAGTCTTGGGCTGAGAGGCCTGGGGCTCGATTGAGGCTGTATCCAGTACTTCCTCAATGGGCCTGTTCCTGCTCTGGCATATAGCTCTCCCAGCGACTTCCTAGACTGGTGTGCTGGTGGATTTCTTTGCTCTTGACAGCTGGTTTGGTCTGGTGCCCTTGTGTTTGCCTGGGGTTGAAGGCCTCCAGGCTAGTTGCTCCTGTGGC
This sequence comes from Trichosurus vulpecula, assembly GCF_011100635.1. Lineage (NCBI taxonomy): Eukaryota > Metazoa > Chordata > Mammalia > Diprotodontia > Phalangeridae > Trichosurus > Trichosurus vulpecula. The sequence goes on along the minus strand of NC_050576.1, from coordinate 205,430,555 downwards.
CCACAAGCTCTCCCCTTGGACAGACTCCTGTCCTGGGGTGAGAGGCCTGGGGCCAGTATTTCCTCCTTGGGCCTGTTCTTCCTCCGGCTTTGCTCACCCAGCCCTCTCCCAGAGCCTCAGGCTGGCTGGATTCTTCTGCTGTTCCCGGTTGGTTTGGTCTGGTCTGGTGCCAATCTGCATGCCTGGCACTCCTCCCCACTCAGTCTACTAGTGGCTTCTAACTCTCTCAAATCTGCTCAGATTGGCCTTTCTAGACATTTCTGACAGAATTTGCGAGAGAGGTCCAGTAGTTCTTGGATCTGCCTCGAGGTTTCTTTTTAAAAGGACAGAAGGAGATATCTTGAAAGCAAAATGTAAATAGTACTGATGATTGAAAGACAAGCCTGAAACATCTTGGAATAAACCTCATAACAGTCCATCCACAGGTGAATATTTTGTATGTATGAGGAAAGCTAAACTGATGAATTGGAAGGCACATAAAAATGGAGAGAGATTTCTCAAATATATAGGGAACTTAGTCAAAATTATAAGAATAAAAGTCATTCCCAGCTGATAAATTGTCAAAACAGGCAGTTTTGGGATGGAGAAAATAAAGTCCTCTATATTCATATACAGATATTTTAAATAACTATTGATTAGAGAAATGCTAATTAAAACCAGTCTAATGTACCACCTTACACCTATCAGATTGCTACAAATCACTATTGATTAGAGAAATGCAAATTAGAACAAATCTGAGGTACCACCTCATACCTATCACATTGGCTAATATGACAAAAAAAAATGTTGGAGGAAATGTGGGAAAATTGGGACACTAATGGCCTATTGGTAGAGTTGTGAACTGATCCGAACATTCTGGTGAACAATTTTGAACTATACCTCAAAGGCTATATAAATGTGCCCTCCCTTTGATCCAGCAATACCACTACTAGATCTGTATCTGAAAGACATTTAAAAAAAAAAAGGAAGAAAGGACATATTTGTACAAGGTTATTTATAGCAGCTCTCTTTGTGGTGGTGAAGAAATGGAAATTGGGGGATGCCCACCAATTGTGTTTGAGAGTGAGAGGAGGAAAATCAGCTGGGATATATATCAATCAAAACAGACTGAAGAGACAAAGGGCTATCATTACAAAAGAAGATCTAAGTTGACAAAATGATTACTTATCTATGGCTAAGGAAAAAGCAACTATAGGATGGAAAGGATACTTAGAAAAGATACAACATTGATTCAGGTGAGTAGAGCTTTCTAGCTATTGTGTTGCTCCCACTGACCTTCCACACAATTCTGTTGGAAAACAACTCCTGCTTCCTCATTCACTGGCTTTTGTATTTAGGCCACCAGGAAGTTCTCTAAATCAATTAATTCCCAAAGATGCTTTTAATACCTTTTATGGAAAACAAACTTAGGCTACATACCAGATATTGCTTCGGCCACAATGGTGGAGGAGAATTTGTTTCCTGTGGGCATCACAAAAGATATCATTTTCCTGATTCTGGGTAGATGATGCCATTTTAAAGTTACTTAGTGCTGGGGCAAGAGAGAATAATTTAATGGGAAATCATTTTTAGTCTTCATGAAGTCTCCTTCTTGCCTGCTTTGGATTAGAGAAGGGGGAAAAGCCAGGAGGGAAAGGGGAGGGGAAATGAACTCCCTCTCAGTCAAAACTCACTACATTTTTATCCTCCATGGTAGAGAACAAATGTTCTCTTTTTTTGCAGTCAAGAAAGCATCACAGTTCCTCCCCAGCTTTATTTTAAACAGGAGATTTCAAGAGAGGCCACCCATGACTCTGAGTGTTCCCACCGAGAGGAAAAATAAATGCCCTAGTTGCTCTCCAGACTCATGTTTGCCAAGCAAGGCAGAGCAGTTGGGGGGAGGGGGGCAAAAAACTTTTAGAGGTGATACTTTTAGTGTGCAATGGAGATGAAAAACTAGCCCTACAGTCTTTTGTTTTTCTTTTTTCTTTCTTTTTGTCCTCCAAATTCAATCCAACATGAAACCAGACATCATTGTTTTCTAGAACTGAAATGGTTGGCTGTGTCTAAAAAAGCTGGAAATTCAAAATCAACAAACTGTGTTTAATATTAGAAAAGCTGTATATGATGTGATAGGCTCTAGGTAGCTGTCAGTTAGCTCAGTCCAAATGGAATTAACTAAATGCTTTCCTTAAGCATGGAATGACAGATGATGAAAACACTCATACAGTGTGACTGTTTCAAACAGTTAAACACATTCAAGTTTCCTTTCTGCTTCCTTCTTATTTACTATTTAGAACTCATAGATGATCTAGGTACAGCTGCTGTTCTCCCACTTTTTCATCTCAGGTCATCTTTACACTCTTAAAAATTATTGCCTATGTAGAATATATCTGCTTATATTTACTGTAATAGAGATTAAAATATTTTAGTATTTTAATGAAAATAATGTCATGACCTTTTAGAGTCCTGAAAGGATATGAGGCGCCCTCAGGAGTCACTGGACCACACTCTGGGAGTTACTGCTATACATTGTGATAGCAAGGCTCTTCCCCAATAATATTCTTTACAAAGAAGTACCATAGTCTAGTCCAGGGTTGGGGAACTTGTGGCCTTGAGGCCGCATGTAGCCCTCTAGGTCCTCAGGTATGGCTGTTTGATGGATTTTTTTTGAATTCAGTCAAAGGGCTGGGCTTGAAGACCTCGAGGCCACAGGTTCCCCACCCCTGGTCTAGTCCCTAGATTCTTGGCCTTGGAATCAATTGGAGTTATCAATCTGCTCTAATGCCATGTGACCACAGGTGACTCAATTACCTTTTAGGTTTCAGTTTCCTTATTGTAAAACAAGAATAAATAATACTTATAGTACCTGTCATATAGGTGTGCTATAAGGATGAAATGAAATTGTATATATAAAGCATTTTTACAAACTGTAAAAAAGCTATATAGATGTTAATTGTTTTTAAAGCACAAAAAGGCAGAGGAATAGAATGTGTGACCTCCTATTATAGATAACATCTAGAGCAAACTTTTATTTTCACATGTAGTATATATATGTGTGTGTGCATGTGTCTCTGTGTATGTATCTATGTGTGCATGTGTTTAAACATATGTGCATATATACATATATATATACACACATATACACACACATACGTGTGTGTGTGTGTGTGTGTGTGTGTATGTGTGTGTTTTGGAACCCAATTACTTTTTGACAGAAAGATATGTTTTTGAAAAGAAGTTACCCAAATTAGCTTTATATTTAAAAATATTTTTTACTTACATTTATAACCAAAACATTATCTGAATTCACAAATCATTCTTTTTTTTTTTAGCTACACAGAACTATAGGGAATCATACATACCAGGAGTGGGGTACCTATGGCCTCAAGGCTACACGTGGCCTTCCAGGTCCTTGCGTGCAGCCTTTTGACTGAGTCCAAGTTTTATAAGACAAATCCTTTTATTAAAGGGATTTGTTCTGTGAAGTTTGGATTCAGTCAAAGGGCTACACTTGAGGACCTAGCCAGGGCCAGATGTGGCCTCAAGGCTGCAGGTTCCCCACTCCAGATCTACGCCAATCTATTTATTTCAAAAGTGAGAAAATTGAGGCCAAGTTAAAAATTATAGAACTAATGCTATACAGTGAGTTTAAATTGTAATAAGGGTCAGATCTGTTGGTATGTACTTGCATCCCTGCTACTGTGGGAGGCTGAGGCTGGGGAATCACTTGAGTTTGGGAGGATTGAGATACTATTTAGACTGAGGTCTAAAAAGAATCAGGTGACCACACTAAGTTGAACACCAAGAAGGTAAGCCCCCAGAGCAATGATTTACATGATAAGGAAGAGGTCTACTTTAATTTAGGTGAGGGTGGGGAGTGATGACAAATGATGGTCAATACCAAAAAATTATTTTACAGAGCTAGATAAAATAATAACAAAATTCATCTGGAAGAAAAAACGATCCAGAATATCAAGGGAATTAATGAAGAGAAAAGCTAGGGAAGATGGCCTAGCCATACCAGATGTTAAACTGTACTATAAAGCAGCAATCATCATGACTACTTGATACTGGCTAAGAAATAGAGTGGTGGATCAATGGAATAGCTTAGGTACATAAGATACAGTAGTCAATGACTGTAGTAATCTACTCTTTGATAAACACAAAAAGTCCAGCTGCTGGCATAAGAACTCACTGTTTCACAAAAACTGCTGGGGAAAATGGAAAATAGTATGGCAGAAAATAGGCATGGATCAATATCTTACACTGTATACCAAAATGGGTCAAAATGTGTTCACGATTTTCATATAAAGGATGATACTATAAGCAATTTGGGAGAGCAAATGTCAGATATATGGAGAATGGAATGGAAGAATTTATGACCAAACAAGAGATAGAGAACATTATCAAATGCAAAATGGGTAATTTTGATTACATTAAATTGAAAAGTTTTTTTACAAAGAAAGCCAATGCAATCAATATTAGGAGGGAAGCCGAAAATTAGGAAACTGGGAAAGAATTTTTACAACCTGTGTCTCTGATAAAGGCCTCATCTCTAAAATATATAGAGAACTCTGTCAAATTTATAAGAATACAAGTCATTCCCCAACTGAGAAATGGTCAAAGGATATGAACAGGCTGTTTTCAGAGGAAGAAATTAAAAATATCTATAGGCATATGTAAAAATGCTCTAAATCACTATTGATCAGAGAAATGCGAGTCAAAACAACTCTTAAGTACCCACTTCTCTCTTGTCAGATTGGCTAACATGACAAAACAGGAAAATGATAAATGCTGGAGAAGATGTGGAAAAATTAGAACACTATTGCATTTTTGGTGGAGTTGTGTACTGATCCAACCATTCTGGAGAGCAATTTGGAGCTATGCCCAAAGGGCTATAAAAATGTGCATACCCTTTGACCCAGCAATACCACTTCTAGGGCTGTATCCCAAGGAAATCATACAAGTGGGAAAAGGATCCCTATGTATGAAAAAATATTTATAGCAGCTCTTTTTGTGGTGGCAAAGAATTGGAAATCAAGAGGATGCCCATCACTTGAGGAATGGCTAAACAAATTGTGGTATATGAATGTAATGGAATACTGTTGTGCTATAAGAAATGAGGAGCAGACAGACTTCAAAATAACCTGGAAAAACTTACATAATCTGATGCTGAGTGAGGGGAGCAGAACCAGGAGGACATTATACACGTGGTATCTCTGATGACTAACTTCGATAGACTTGCATCTTCTCAGCAATGCAAGGTTCTAAGACAGCTCCAAAAGATTCATGATGGAAAAAGCTATGGGCCTCCAGAGAAAAAAATGTGTAGTCTGAATGCAGATTGAAGCAAACTATTTGCTCTCTTTCTCTCTTTTTTTTTTCCTTTTCTGGTTTTATTTCTTCTTTCTCATGGTTCATTCCATTAGTTATAATTCTTCTTTACAACTTGACTATTGTGAAAATAAGTTTAATGTGAAGGTATATGTAGAACCTATATCAGATTACATGCCTTCTGGGGTGAGGGGGCGGGAAGAGCGAGGAGGAGAAAATTTGGAGCTCAAAAACTTGTGGAACTGAGTGTTGCAAAATAAAAATAAATAAATTTAAAAAAAATGATGTTCACTCCTTTCCAGATTCTGATCCCCTTATTGTCCTATTAACAATTACCTTTTTAAAATCTGACCCCTGTGGATAAAAAGGAGAGCAGTACCGATAGGGTACATAAAAGGGTGGTATTGGCTAGCAATAAACATTTCAAGGAACCAGATAACATGAATTCAGATGGAGAAAAGGCACAAGATTATTAGGAACACAAAATTTAGAGTTGAAAGAGATCTTATAGATTATATAGCCTAATTTCTTTATTTTATTGATTAGGAAACTGAAACACAGAGAAATGACATTTATACAAGTAGTAATTAGTACAGCCACAATTTGAACTCAGTTTCTTGAATTTCAAGTTCAGTTTAGCGTTGAGGAGAAGAATCTGGAGTTATGTTCTCTTATCCATCAAGCTTGTGAACCAAGGAATGGTAAATGTGGCAGCACTTTCTGAAGTAGAAGCATTTTCTTTTCTCTTCTCAGGAAATCCCCTTCTAGTATGATGTATGTCCCTTAAGGGCAGAGACTAATTTTTTTTGTCTCCTTGTTTCTGTTGTTTGTTTGTTTTGTTTTTTCTGCTTTCACCTTGACTCTGACAACCACCATTTAACTGGTAAGTTTTATTTTCAGAATTTCTTCATAAAAGGGGAATAATATGGAAGACTAAACTATGGATGGAAGTTAAATGCTATAACTACCAATCTTTAAACATGAGAGAGAAAAAAAATGGTGGGACTGAAGTGAAAGAAAAAAAAATTCCCTTTTTCCCTTTTCTCTGAAAATTTTCCCTTTTCTCCACCAAAGAATTTTCCTAAACCATCCCAAGACTACTACGAATGCTTCAATGAGATGAGCTGTACTACATCTATGAGTGGTACACAGGTGTGATTAGTTTGTGTTTGCTAACTGGTCATCCATGACTTGATTTTTTTTTTCCTTTGGGAGGGGAGGAGAGGGCTGGTTGTCATGGGATCAACTGCAGATGCCATGAGTAAGGAGAGATACTGTATGTACTATAAGACTCCACACTCCATCCATGCCTGCTCTACCTCACCCTCAAAAGATCACTTACTGGAAATATTGTTTCATGAATGCACTGTCAATCAAGGGGTGAGGACATGAAGATACTGTTTATTCTCATGCTTCTTTGCATTTGGGAATGAGGTCCATCCAGTAGATGATGATAGGTGGTAGCCCTGAAATATGTGCAGGCTGTCATAGTCACTTTTTCAGACTGGATCAATACAAACAAATGAAATGGAAAATAGGAATAATCATCCAAATTATCCAGAGGGACAACAATATGAATGTATAACTTGATAATCTGCATATGTATGCATATATGTACATATCCTGAGCATGGTTTTATTCTAAACTGGAAATAGGCCACCCCCTCGGTTTGTGGTGGGGTGAGGGGAAAAGAGAAGGGAAGGAAATCCACCCTTACCCTTCATCACTCCATGCTAAGGGTGGTTCTGTTTACTCCACTGATTTCTCTGCTTCTGGGAATGATGCCAGCGGAGTGACTTATGGCACACAGCCCTGAAATATCCTTTTTGTCTTTACACATTCTGTTAGTGTCCTGAAAACTGGCCATCTGTATTTAAGTGCTGCAGAAATCAAAGTGCTGTGATTAAAAGACAAGTTCATTGTCAACAGATATTGCTGCTGATGCAGTAGCCCTGAGAATATAGTCTCAAAATCATTCTCCAAGCCTAAAGATGTACTTATACCAGATTTTGTGGAGCTCCAGGAGCCAGAGGTCCTGAAATGCTGATTTTTTAGCCAAGAAGCTAATTCTTAAGAATCATGGTATTTTTGGGAGATAAGACTCATAAAAAACCTGTGGAAAGAACCTAAGGCTTAATTGTCTACTGTTCTACTTCCTTTAGTAGCTGGGAGGAGAAAATCAGATTGGATGACCTATAAGGTTCCCTTCATCTCTAAACACCTGTGGTTTTAGGCTGAGTAGGAAAAACACTCTAAAGTTCACGATCCAAGTGAGACTTTATCCCCTCTTCATCTTTCCTCTCACTCTCTCTGCTTCTCTCTGTGAGCTGCTCTTTTTCTTCGAATGTGTCAACCTATTTTGTATTCTAACAACCTCTCCTCCTCCCATTCTGTGTTTTTCCCCTTTCTCCCTTCATCTACCTCATTCTCTGTTACATGTTCTTCCTTATCTCCCCTGCTAACATTCTTAACTAACAATAATGTATTTAGAATCTTTGCTATAATTATTTAATAATGCTTTGTGTTTTCTGTTCTTAACTTTAAAACCAGATGAGTTTAACCCAGTATGGTATATATCTATCTCATATCCCAAAATAAATCTAACTAAATTAAATTTTCAAAAAAACTTCTACCTGTTCATTCCTTGATTTTTAAACTTTTTTCCCATTAAAAAGCAGGTTTTTTAAAAATTTGTCCTGCCTACTAGCTCCTGATCTCCCAAATTGGAAGGGAAAAATATTTTAATTAATGTGCATTCAAGCAAAACAAATTCCCTCATTGGCCACCTCTAAAAATATGTATTATTCTGCCTCTTCAGACCATCACATTTTTATTAAAAGGTGGGTAGCATGCTTCATCATTGGTTTTATTGAATCCTGTTTGGTCCACCATATTCTTCACTTGATTTTTTTTTTGTGGGTCACTGTCTTTTAATAGAAAATTGGTCTCACCACTGCTTTAGAAACATGAACTAAGTATTTTGACAAGGCTAGAAAAAATACTTTGTATGTATTCATCACACACATATGCAGCCTTAAGTGGAATAAAAATAAGGATTGTTTCACATTTCTTTGTATCCCCAGTGTCTAGCATATTTTCGTGCACATAGTAACTGCTAAATATCTAAGCTCTTGCTATACTGAATTAAATTGAACTTAGATGATTAATATATTAAATATCAAATTTAAAAAGAAAAATACAAATTTCACATAAGGCCAATGCAATATTTAAACTTACCTTTGGAACTTTTAGGGAAAGAGGAGGAGTACTTCCCCATTTATAAAGCCCCAGATTTAGCTAGCCACCATTTTTCAGGACCTTCATGTCATCTACAATGAGTCCCAGAAGTTTAAAACCTTCCTGCCAGGAAGCACTGCTAAATAAGGCTATCCATTTCATTTCTTGGGACTTTAGAGCGATCTGACAGATCTTTTCAAGACTGCTTTCTGGCTCTGAGAAAGACAGGAATGGTCAGAAGTTAGTTAGTGAGTTGCTAAACATTTTTAAAGTGCATACTGTGTGCCAGATAATTTGCTAATATACAGAGAAATACCAAAGAGGGTCCCAGCGAGGACCTCATGATCTAATAAAGGAGAAAATCAACAAACAGCTATGCACAAATAAGCTACACAGAAGATAAATAGAAAATAATTAACAGAGAGGAAAATGCTTGAATTAAGAATGATTGTGAAAGACTTCCTATAGAAAGCCCTGAGGTCATTAACTATCATTCCTTTCTCTCAGTCTGAGAGATTTGGCTGAAACAATAGTATAATTTAGTATATATTTCTTGGATGCAAAAGGCCAACACAGTGTGTGCACATATTTTGAAGGTAATTTATGTAGAAATATCTTAGAATAAAGTTAGAATTTTGATTGGTAAAACACCAATAATGATACATAGAGGGTGGTTGAATTACGTTTTGTTCTCTTTTGAGAACTCATGGGAAGTGATTAAATTGAGGAATGAGGAGGGTAGGGTGTTTCTATCAATATAATTGTCAGAGTCCTTAAGTATAAGGGTAAGAATTGGGCATGAGAGAAAGACTGTGAGCCAAGCATAGAATTTATTAAGGAAAGAAGGGGAATTATCATGGAAGTCAATAGATAAAAGCTAACAGAATTTTGACTGGGTGTAAGACAGAGGTTCTGTGAACCTCAAAGAAAGAGAGATAGCCAGTAAATGGCAATGGCAGGTGAGGAGAATTTCAACTCCCTCACATCATCCAATGAGTTGAGGAATGAAAACGCAACCAGTGCAGAAAGGGCTTTTGTTGCTAGGAAAGAACAAGGTCTCAGTAAGAGCCAGAAGATGGAAAGAGCAGAAGGGCAGAAAATATGTTGAAGGCAAGTTTGTTATCTATGGAGCAAGCAATCCAGAGAACATAATGGAAGGGATGGGAAGCTTTAGAGTATGACATTGGAGGGGGGTGGGGTAAGTTTAGGTGAATGGGAATAAGGGATCAGGAAGTGGGTACTAGAGAGTGGGATTTGAATAATGATGGTCAGGGGATCAGAGCCACTGGAATGAGGAGGGTATGACCGAGTGGAAGAAAGTTTTTATGTTTATTTTAATCATTGAAGAATGAGTTCAGGTAAATTAGTAATACCCCTTAGGAGTTTGGCCTCAGAGTATAGTCCTTGTAGGGCATTAGGCAGCTAGGGGGAGGATTTCAATGGAAAAAGTCAATGGAATGGAATTTCTCTCCTTCCTTCCTCCTCAGGCAGGCCAAGTCAAGCCAGGAGACAGGTGGAGATTTCATCAAAACATGGTAAGTCTCTCCTGTCTGGGCAGGGAACAAGAGGAATAGATGGAAGGAGAAAGATGGAAAGATATTTCTCTCTTTCTTTTAGAAGCCAGGTAAAGAGATAGGTACTCCAATGAAATGGGGTCTCTCTGTCTCTCTGTCTCTCTGTCTGTCCGTCTGTCTGTCTCTCTCTCTCTCTGTATGTGTGTGTGTCTGTGTGTCTGTGTGTGTGTGTGTGTGTGTGTGTGTGTGTGTGTGTGTACATATGTCCCTATAGGCAAGGAGAAGCTAGCGAAGGAAACTACCTGACAATGGTCTCTCTCTGTCTCTCTCTCTCTCTCTCTCTCTTACTCCTCCTATTCCCTTTTCCAGCCCCTCAGACAGGAAAAGAAATGTTACCAGTGCATGAAGGGACCAAGACCTTAGCAGTAACTTGAAGAAAATAGGTGATTTTATGAAGCATAGTTGAGGGAGTCCAGGCATTACGGTGATAGTAAAATGCTATGGAGAGTGTCATGAGTAGAGAAAAGCAAAGGGACCACACCAGTTTTGTACATCACAAATTGTGGGAAAGAATGTAATCTATCATGAGACTAGAAAGGTTAGTTGGGACTGGAATATGAAGGGCTTTAAAAGCCAAAAAAAAGGAACTGACAAGCCAAAATTTACTTAAGAAAAATAAATTTAGCAATTTTGTGGAGGATGAATTGGAAAGGGGAGAGAGTTAAGTCAAGGAGACCATTTAGAAAACCATTACTATACTACAGAGGAGTTTATGATGGCTTACAATACGGTGGTAGCTATGTCACTAGTGAGAAAGATGCAAAGGATGTTGTAGGGAAGAAGCTACAAGACTTTGCCACAAATTAGTGTCATTGAGTAAGATAGTGTGAAGGGTCAAGGATGATGTAGACATTGCAAATCTTCAAGAAAGGGAGGGTGATAGTGTCATTGAAAGAAACAATCACTTCTAAAGCAGCTCTCTCCCATGGGATTAAAATACACTTTATAAATACAATTTAACAAAACCCTAATTAAATCCTGGACAACTCATCAAGTAGAAGAAGTGAGTCCCAAAAAGGTAAAGTGACTTGTCCAAGGTAATAAAGTGAGTCAGCAGGAGAGTCAGGAATAGGATTTGTGAGTCATTACTTCCAGTCTCTTATTCTAGCCACAAGATGAAGCTCCCTCCCTAGCAACAGAAGACTAATAGATACACCAGCCAAACTGACTATTTCTTTTCCTTCACTATATTCCACTAATCACAGGGATATGTCCAGTTACATTTTGTTCCAGAGCCCAGAATAGGCTCAACAGAATACTTCTTGGCTACTGTGTGGAGAGACTGTGTCATATGATGTGGAGATGGCAGTGATGAGGCAATTTTTCTCCTAATGTCGTAACACAAAAGTCAAGTCTAACTGCATCTAATATTTGTATTGGATTCAACAGACTCCAAAATGTCTAACTTGGACATCTTTTAGTTTACATAATGTGTATTCTTTAAGAAAAATAGCAAGCAAGGAAAGACAAAAGGAAAGAGAGAAGAACATGAACTAAAGAGGTCTCTTAATTGAGATAAACCTGCATCATTCATGAATCTTCTGTCCTTTAATGTTGTTACTTTCATGAGACAAATCTTATTTAAATTCCTTGTTTGGTATATGTTATTTTCACATAAGCCTGTGAGCTATTCAAGAGCAGGGACTGCCTTTTGCATTTCTTTGAATCTATCTCTAGGGCTTAGCTCAAAGCTTGGCACATAGAAAGTGCTTAATAAGTGTTTATTGACTGACTTTCAGTAAATGATAACCACTGTGCCTCTTTTGATTCTTGGATTGGTTTTATTCCTTACCTGATGTCTTTCTTATTACTTTAAGTTTCATTCTACCTGCTATAGTATTATAAGGCACATACTTCATGAATCATGTTTAAAAAAAAACATGTCACATGGGACTTTGGTCCCATACTGTGGAAAGCCGATAATGGAGTTTTCTTTATACATTATAAATACTGCCTGTGCAGATCACTGAGTTCGATGATCCCTCATTTTGAAGGACTGAAAATTCAGATCTGTGTGGCTAATGCAAAAGTTTAGCCTGAGCATAAAATAAATAAACAAATACCATCCCTGCCCTGAAGGAGTTCACATTCCAATGAGTGAGACAACATGAAAATGGTATTCATACAACATAAATACTCTGTAAATAGGAAGTAATTGAGAATAGTGGAGAGGAGAAGACTGGAAGGGAGATACTTTGGATAACTTCTCACATTGGGATTTGAGCTAAGTTTTGAAAGAAGCCAGGGAATCCAGGAGGTGGAGGTACAAAGGCAGAGTGTTTTAGGCCTGGAGACTAGTGAAAAGTCAGGGAGCCAGGAGATAAAGTATCCTATTTGAGAACTAGCAGGAAGGCTCATATTGTTTGATGGCAGAGTACTTGCAAGGAAAAGGGAATAAAAAGGATGTAAAGACAGAAAGGTAGGCCAGTTAGATGGTGCAGTTGATAAAGTACTGGGCCTGGAGTCAGGAAGGCTCACCTTTTTGGGTTCACATCTGACCTCAGATATTTGCTAGCTGTGTGACTCTTGAGCAAGTGACTTATCCCTCCTTGCCTTAGTTCCTTCATCTATAAAATGAGCTGGAGAAGGAAATGGCAAACCACTCTAGTATCTCTGCCAAGAAAAATGCCAAAAATGGGTCACAAAGAGTAGAACTGTACTGAAAAATGACTAAACAACAAAAAGATAGAAAGAGTCCTAGTTCAAAACTGGAGAAGCTAAGCAGGACGTTTGATCTGGAAAACAATAGTGAGCCAAAGGAGCTCTTTGAGTAGGCTTTGTCACCTTGTGGTGATGTTATACCAGTGTCTTTAATTTTTGGATACAGTTCCCCTCATTCCCATCAGCTTAATAAATTTTGTTGATCAATTAAGACATTGGATCACTAGCACATAATTAGCCCATCATTGTTAAAGGGTTGTAGGAAAACCTGAACACTTGGGCCTTGACATCCTATCCAAAAGATTCATTTAAGTTCCCAATTCCTGGTTAAAAGTGGAATAGATTGATTATAGGAATAGATGCTTAGCCAGTCTGAAGGCTCTTTTGGTGCATTTAGACTTGTGATTATAAAAATCCACAATGACAGCTCAAAAGGAATACAAGCCATTATTCCTAATTGCTAGTGCCCTGGCCATGAGGCTGGCGTATGCCACGTATATGCTCAGTAACCTTCTACAACTTCTTCCAAAAGTGTTGACGATCAAGTGTTTGGTACCGTGCTCCCATCACATGACCTTGTTCAGTAGAGCCCATAGTCTGGCAAGACTTGCTCCCCTACCCATTACAATGTCCTGACTTCCTCACCTGCTAGATGAGGGCCCCCATTCTCCTAATTGTCTGTGTCCACAAATGGTACTGCTTTTTAATTATAATGTTATAGCCTGAAATGGGCACATTTTTAAAGGTGCCAAATACAATCATTAGTAGCTCAGGTGCAGGATAATTTGAACTCAGAATTTAATGAATGCTACTTAACTTTCTTTGTTAAAAGAATGTTTTTATTGATATTTTCTCTTTCTCATATCACCATAGTTTCCCATGTATCCTTTCCTTTCTGTCTCCCTGAAAGCCACCCTATATATTAAAAAAAAACAGTATTTTTTTGGAAAAGGAAAAAAAAAATCAGCACAACTGATTAATACATTGAAAAAGCCTGAAGACATGTAAAATGCGTAACACCTATGGACCACCCACTCTATGAAGGGGTGGGTTTGAGGCATCTTCTGATATCTCTTCATTTAACTCCCACTTAATCTTTATAATTGTTTCATTTGTTTTTAGTGCATCATTCTTCCCACTTACATTGTTGTACTTACTGAGTATATTGTTTTCTTGACTTTGCTTGCTTCATTTTATATAGATCTTTCCATGCTTCTCTGTTTTCATAACATTCGTCATTTCTGATAGCACAGTACAATTCCATTACATTCATGTGCCACAGTATGTTTAGCCATTTTCCAATCGATGGGCATCTAATTTGTTTCCAGTTGTTCACTGTCATAAAAAGTGCTTCTGTTAATATGGTGGAATATAGGGGGACATTTTCCTTATCAATGGCTTTCTTGCGATATAAGCCCGTAATGGAGTCTTTGGTTCAAAGAGTATAGGCATTTTAAATTATTTTATTTGTAAATTTCAGAATTGCTTTCCAAAGTGGTCTCATAACTTCACAGCTTCACCAACAATGTATAAGTGTGTCTGTCTTTGTACAATCCCTCCAACATGGGCTGTTGCCATTTTTGGTCATTTTTTGCCAATCTGCAAGGTGTGAGGTAAAAAACCAGGGTTGTTTTGATTTTGTTTTGCATTTATCTTATTTTTAAATATTCAAATCATTTTTTCATGTGGTTGTGAATTATTTTGAGAACTATTGCTTCATATCCTTTGACCATTTATCTATTGGAGAATGGTATACACATACACACATAGATAGATAGATAGATACACATATATCCACACATACATATTTGTATATAAATATATATAAATATGATTTGTATAATACACATGCACACACATATATGCATATATACATATATACACATATACACATGCACACACATATATGTATAAATGTATGTGTATATATCTATATTATATATACATATATGTTGGTGTAAGTGTCTATACACATACACATATATGTGTATATATGTATGCATATACACTCACACACCCTTCATATGTACCCTTACTGAAAAAATTTGGTGCAAAATATTTTCCCCATCTGAACACTTCATTTCTTATCTTAGTTGCATTAACATTATCTGTGCAGAAGATTTTATTTCAAGTAATCAAAGTTATCTTTTTTTTTCTTTTGTAACTACTTCTATCTCATGTTTAGTATCTGTTACCAATTTCTGCCATACTGCTTTCCAGTTTTTTCTATCAGTTTTTATCAAATAGAGAATCTTCCCTTTGGTAACTTATATTTCCTTTTCATCAGATACTAGATTATTGAGATCTGTTGTTTCTGAATCTTCCTTGTCTAGTGCGTTCCATTGATCTAGCTTTCTATTGTTTAACCAATTTCCTGTGATTTTGATTACTGGAGCTTTATAAAATAGTTTGAGGTCTGAAAGTCTAATTTCCCCCTTTCATCCTTACTTTTTAAAATCATTTCCCTTGATAGTCTAGATTTTTTTTAACCAAGTCACTTTTTATTATTCTATCAAGCTCTGTAAAGCATACCTTTGGTAATTTGATTGGTATAGTATTATTTTTAAATTAATTTTAGTAATATTGTCTTTTTATTATATTGGCATGGCCTAGACATGAGAACTGAACATTCCTCCAACTATTTAGGTTGTTTATTATTTGTTTTAAAAATACTTTGTAATTTAATCTACATAAGTCTTTTGTGTGCTTTGTGTGGTTGATACCCAGATATTGTATGCATTTTGTAGTTATTTGAAATATGATTTACCTTTCTATTGCTGTTCCCTGTGTTATGTTATTATTTTACATTATATGTATATATATATATATATATATATATATATACTATTATATTTATTATTTATGCTCTTGAAATTTGAGTGTTTATTCAATAGCCTGCAATTTTGCTGGAGATATTTTGTGCAGAAGCTATTAATTATTTTAATTAGTATCTTTGCTGATTCCCTAGGGTTTTCCAAGGGAACCTTCATATTATAAGCAAACTGACTTAGTAGAGTGTTGTACAACTCCCTACCTATACCATGTCCTATCCTTGTGAATTTTCCCCTTCCCTCTGTTCTTTAGCTCTCTGGAATGGCACCACCAGTTCAGAGACAGCCCTTCCAGGAACCAGTAGTTCAGAGCCTTCTTTCCCCAGGAATCAGAGCTGCAGTATCATTGCTTTCAACTCATCTCCCATGGGTTTTTCTTCTGAAGGGCTGTGGGCAAGCTTGGTGTCAAGGCTCAAGCATACTTCCACAGCTTGGAGTCAGTATCTAAGGCACTGGAAAGGAGGGGGTAGGGATAAGGTAGTTGTGGACTTTGATGCAAGTCTGTTTTATGTCTCGGGGTTATTAATGTGTTCTTACTGTGGGCAGTTTAGGAGGCAGGGAGGGGTGCTTAAGGAAGCTCAGAGTGAGCCATCATTAGTTCTTTTTTTTTTTCTTTTCTTTAAGCTTCTTTCAGATTCTAGGTGGCTTAGATTACAGAAACAATTGAAGTTGCTTTATCTTTCATGTATGATTTCTGTTTTAGAAAAGTTTCAGATCTTGGCAGTGATTGGAGAAAATGTCTAGTTTGCCATCTCAGGTGCTCACATGACTTGGAAGTTTGTACCACTTAATTTTCAGGTGTAATATGGTGACATCTTATTGCATATTATTCTCCTTAATATATATTTCTTTACATTCTCTCTTGTTGATACATTTTGTGAGAGGGAATTCCTCCCACCCTACAGTGAATGAAGCTATACATTTAAAACTAATTTTAGAGATTTTTAAAAATGTTAGTGTGAATATAAAGTATTCAATCTCTTTAGAAAAAAAATGAATCAATCATAGCACTGTGTTTCTAGAGGAGAAAGTGGGAATATATTGTTTGTGTGTATTATCGTAAATGCTCAACTGAAGTCCTGTTCTGACTCCATCTCTTGATGTAGAAATTGACTGTCATTTGTGAATTTATCAATAAAGTAATCAACTAGCATTTATTAAGCATCTACTTTGTGTCAAATACTGTGATATTCCTGGTTAAATGAGAGTCCAGTTACAGAGACAAGTAGACTTAGGGATTCCAGTCAAGTGACTAGATATAACTGGACTCAATTAAGCAAGTATTGCTCTTTCAAAGTCTTTGCTCCTTAAAACCATTTCCATTTTGGAATGTAGCTATTCTGATTTTCTGTCTCTGTCTCTGTCTCTGTCTCTGTCTCTCTCTCTCTCTCTCTCTTTCTGTTGCCACAGGTAGTATGCATTTCTGCTTCTTGGTCGATATATTTGAACTGTGATTTGAATTACTCAACTCTCAGAACTTCTAGAATAACTTCATAAAAATGTGCTACTGCTGATGGGGATTGGGGGACAAGAGGGAAATCCCATACTCCGCCTCAAGAGGAGAAGTAAGTCTTTTTACAGGATTGTTTTTCTCTAGTACTGACTCCTGTCTGAACTAATGGTAGAAATAACACACAAGTTGGTTTGTTTGGGGGGAGCACCAGGCCAAACTTAAGCTCGTTAATATTGATTACCTATTCCAAATCAATTAAGACCTTTTTTTTCTTACTTTGAGAGGGAATTCAGGCCTATCTTTAAAATTATTTTATAAACAGTCAAAGGATGTGAACAGGCAATTTTCAGATGAAGAAATTAAAGTCATATGAAGTCATAGGAAAAAATACTCTAAATCGCTATTGATTAGAGATATGTACATTAAAACAAACTCTGAGGTACCACATCACATCTGTCAGATTGGCTAATATGATGAAAGAGGAAAATGATGAATGTTGGAAAAGATGTGAGAAAATTGAAGCACTAATTCATTGTTGGTAAAGTTGTGGACTGATCCAACCATTCTGGGGAGCAATTTGGAACTATATTCAAAGGGCTATAAAACTGTGAACACTTTTTGATCCAGCAATAGCACTTCTAGGTCTGAATCCCAAAGAGATCAAAAAACATCAAAAGACCTACATGTACAAAAATACTTATAACAGCTCTTTTTGTGGAGGCAAAAAAATGGAAACCGAGGGGATATCCATCAATGGGGGAATGGCTGAACAAGTTGCGGTATATGAATTTAATGGAATTCCATTATTCCACAAGACATGATGAGCACGCAGATTTCAAAAAAGCCTTGAAAGGCTTACATGAACTGATGCTGAGTCAAATGAGTAGAATCAAGAGAACATTGTACACAGTAACAGCCACGTTGTGTGATGACCAACTTTGATAGGCTTAGGTCTTCTTAGCAATGCAATGATCTCAAGACAATTCCAAAAGACTCATGATGGAAGATTCTACCTACATCCAGAGAAATAACTACAGAGTCTGAATGCAAATGAAAGCATATTTCTCTCTGTCTGTCTCCCTCTTTCTGTCTCTCTCTGTCTCTCTCTCCACCTCCCTCCATTTCTTCTTTTTTCTTTTTTTCCCCTTTTGGTTCTAATTCTTCTTTACAACATGACTAATGTGGAAATATGTTCAATATGATTGTACATGTATAGCCTATATCAGATTGCGTGCTGTCTTGGGGAGGGTGAAGTGGAAGGAGGACAAGAAAATTTACAACTCAAAATCTTATAGAAATGAATGTTGTAAACCAAAAACAAATAAATAACATTTTAAAAAATCAAAATAAGATTATTTTAATATCTTATTATCTATGATTATGCTCTTTGCTCAGGATGGTATGGTGGTTGGGTAGACGGTGATCAGGAACTAACCATACCACTACCACAACCCCAATTGCAATACACAAGTAGCGGTGAGATCTTGATGGATGTGTCTCTTGTATAGAAGCAAATATGTTTTGCAATCCCTCTCCACCCAGAATTGGACTAGAGAAAAAAAGCAAAAGACATGCAAAAGAAACACTTTTAAAGTAATTCTCCAACCACAGTCTAACCCATTTGTAAGAAAAACTATTGAAGGGAAACCACAGAAGTCCATTCCATTTCTGGAAGATGATACTTTCCTTCAGAGTAAAGTGTGGTTGGGTAGTTTAAGCAGAACCAAGAAGCCTGGGAGACAGGAATAACAAGGCTCAAATGTGAGTTTTGTTTTGTTTTGTTTTTCCTCTTTGTGGCTATCAGCAAATTGAATAAGGTCTTTAGAATGATGATCAACTTCTCAGAGTTTCTGTCAAGAGCTGCTAAGGTGGTTTTTTAGATTATTACTATTATTTTAGGTGTATTTCAAATTGTGTGTGTGTGTGTGTGTGTGTGTGTGTGTGTGTGTGTGTGTGTGTGTAACTTTGAAAATCTGCGGTTAAAATATCTACACCAAATTTGTTGCTTCCAATGAATTTTGCCCTGACTTTTAGTCATGGCTTTCATGGATTGAATGAAATCTGTTCTAAATTCTGCCTCTCAGAGTCCTGTATAAAATGATTATAACACTTATCTTGTGACTTAATGAAGAGGACATATTTGAAGAGATATCTATCTATCTCTTTATCTCTCTCTATATCTATATCTATATCTGTATCTATATCTGTATCTATTTGCTATCTCAAGTAAACAAAATCTTTTGGGACTGTGTTTTCTCATGTGAACAAGTGTCATCTGCTGTTACATAATGAAGTTTTGAGTCTAGGATATGCTTGAGCCAGCTCAAATAGTTAAATTTTTAGTATAAGCATAATAAATCAATTTAGCCACATGCTTTAAATCAGGGCTTGACTTACTATTTTGTTGATTGCCTAGATTTAAGAAAATGATAGAAAAATGTAAATACTGAAGATTAAACTTAAAAGTATGTCGTATGTACCTTTTACTTTATTGTGGAGAACTGGTTGATAAAAATACTTTTAGCAACATACTCACTCCTGGTTTGATATGTCAGAATGTTGTAAGTAATTGTCTCTGTCTTTTTTGTTTTTTAGCTCATCTCATTGTTATTACATTCTATATTTAGTCATCATAGTTTTCTTGAATCCTAGCATATTAAGCAATTTAAATTTAGAGAAATATGAGTAACTATTATTGGGAGAGAAAGTTTCTCTACTTTATTAAATGAACTATCTTTAATGAATGGGGGCAGAGGTTCAAGTTAAGTGATAAGTTATTGATGTTATGATTTCAATCTTTAATAACAAAAAAGTAAACATACAACTACATTACCATCAATCTCATGATGATAAGATTAAATATGAGAATGAGTTAATGTTAAGTCTGATGGGGATATACTACAAGTGAGGTTAAGCAACCAACTTAATCCCGTTATATATGGGTCAGTTCAATCCATTCATATTTATGATTATTATCATTAGAACTGTGTTCCTCTAGTATATCCCATTAATTCCTCTCCCCCCTGCCACTCTTTACTCCCTATCTCCTTTCTTTACAAAGAATTTACAAATTGAATTGGTGTTATATCAACACAAGTGAACTACGGTTGAAGTATTTTGAACATATTCTATACCTTCTCTCCTCTCCTACTACAGATTTGGGTCACTAGGTTCACTTTGCTTTCTCTCCTTTTAATACCCTCTTTCTAACAAGTTTTCCAAAATTAATTTTTGCCTTTTTATTATTCTCCTTTAATCCTATAACCTCTCTTAAATTTCATACTCTCCGTTACTTCCTACTTCTCTTTTTAATGTATTTATGTAACATACAGACTCTCTCTCTCTCTCTGTCTGTCTCTATCTGTCTGTCTCTGTCTCTGTCTCTGTCTCTGTCTCTGTCTCTCTTTGGTGGTGGTGATGATCTTCAACATTACTTTGTGTGGTGTAGGTATAGCAAGAATCAAAAGATCTTTTCCCAAAACCACCTTCATGTTTTTGTGTTCTTCTTATATAGCCCAGTATGAGAAATGTTAAGCTCCCCCTGATTTTTCTCATTTCTTTGCTAGTATAGACTCTTTACTCCCTTAAAAAAAAGCATCACAAAGCTGTGCCTAGAATCTGTTTCTATTTTTTTGCTTCCTTGATGACCCCTGAAGACAAGCAGAAATCTCAATGAACAGTGACCTCTTCTTCCCTCATGTAAGTATTTGAACATCGTTTAACCTCTTCAGTTTTCATTGACATAGTTACACTTTAGGTGGATCTTATATCTTATGTTTGTATTTCAAACATATATCCAGCTTTGGTTTCCCCCATAAAAATGCTTGAAAGTCTTCTATTATAAATGACATTTTTCCCTTTTAGAATTATACTCAGCTTTGCAAGATCAGTTATTCATGGTTGCAAGCCTTTTCTTTTGCCATTTTCATTCCAAGATTTTCATTTCTTATACGTTCTTGCAGCATAGTCTTGTGTGATCCTGACATGTAGTTCCTTGGAACCTGATTTCTTTCTTCTTGGCTGCTTGCAATATTTTATTTTATTTTAACCCAGAAGTTCTGGAGTTTGCTTATTACATTCCTGGATGTATTAAATCTTGAGTGTCTTTCAAAGGTGTTCAATGGAGTTTCCTTTATTTTAACTTTTTTCTTTTGTATCAACTGGTTCTAGGCAGTAGTCTTTTATGACTTCTTTAAATGTGTTATCCAGAGATTTGTTTTGTTCTTATTAAAGGTTTTCAGATAGTCTTGTGAGTATTAACTTATATCCCTTCTTATGGTTTTCTAAGTCAGTTATTTTTTCTTAATAAATATTTTATTTTCTTCTAATTTTCCAACTTTTCTATTTCTAGTTTTGAGGAAAGCCTTAGATCAAATATCCTTAATTCAATAGATTTTACCACCATGCTCTTAAGCATGTACCTTGCCCACCCCTCTTTCAGTTCTCTTTTATGTGCTGTCTTATATCATTAGAATGTAAACTATTTGAGGGCAGGGATTGCCTTTCTTTTTGCTTGTATTTTTTATGCCTAGAACTTGGCACAGTGCCTAGCACATAGTAAGGGCTTAATAAATGCTTGCTGACGTTTTGACTTCTTTTTGCTTTATTAGATAATTGAGTTCTGTTTATTCCATTCTATTTTTTATTACATCCACTACATGGGTAAAATATTCTACCTTTTGTTCTAATCCATTTATTCTCTTTCTAACTGCTGTAATCTTATTTGTTATCCCTTTTTTCTGCTCTTCTTTAATTTATTCCACTTACTCTTGCAGTTCTTATGGCTAATTCATTTTTGGGTTTAAACTTGTAATTATTGCAGAGTAATTTCCTTCCTCTGAAATGTTATCTTGGACTTCCTTTAACTCAGAGCATTTCTTCATCATACTAGGAATTTTCATCCATTTATTCATATTTTAGTCTCCATTATTGAATTGAGATTTTCTTCCTGGGCCAGCTATCGTCTCCTCCATCTCTTTTGGGAGGGGTGGCTAGGACCAATCTTGACCCTTATTCCAATCTTGGAGTGGGAGTAATTGTATCAGGGCTAGGTCCTGCAGATGCTGCACTATTGCTGCTGCTTGTCACCACAAATTCGGATGAGGTGTTGAGTTGCTGTCCAATCTTCCCTATTAAAAAATCCTTAGCTAGAAAAATTTCTGGGGCCTTTACCTCTCTTTCTGCAATCTTGACCTAGGATCAGGATAAGGACAGAGGGCTGGGATGAGTTCCTTCCAACTGTTGTATTACAATGCTTTAGTTCTTTTCTGGGGTGTCCACTCAGTCTTTGTAGTGCTATTTTTGGACTTTTCCCTCTTTAGTTATCAACCAGAATGTCTCTGTTTTCAGATCTCATTACTTGCAACAGTTCATATCTAAGATTGTCTGAACTTTAAGAGGTGCACTCCTGGTGCAATTCTTTATCAAGCAAGCAAGATTTGTTAAGTAGTGACTTATTCAATTTGCTGGGTGCTCAGGATACAAAGAGCACAGAAGGATATAATCTCTATTTACAATGAGCTTATATTCTAAAAGGAAAGAGAATTACATATAAAAATATGTACAGCATAAATCTAGTCTTCATAAATACAAATATATACAGAGTATATATAAATGTGTTTCTTTGGTAGAGAGGGCACTAGAAGTTCTAGAGAGTGGGATTGCATCAGTTAAGGGTATATGCAGAAGATGGTAACTTTGGAGATGAAAAAACATAATGATATCTCTCTTTAATTTTTTTGTATTTTATTTTGTTTATCCACAGTTACATGTAAAAATAATTTTTACCATTTGTTTTTTTAAAACTTTGAGTTCCAAATTCGCTCCTTTCCTTCCTCCTCATCACCCCCTATTGAAAAGCAATTTGATATATGTTATACCTGTATACTCTTGGAAAACATATTGATAATAGTCATGTTGTAAAAGAAAACATAGACAAAAACTAAAGAAAAATAAAGCTAAAAAAGAGTATGCTTCAGTCTGTATTTAGCACCATCAGTTTTTTTCTCTGGGGATGGATAGCATTTTTCATCAAAAGACATTCAGAGTTGTCTTGGGTTTGTTTATTACTGAGAAGAGAAAAGTCATTCACAGCTGATAATCTTACAATATTGATATTATTTTGTACTTTTCATCAGACCATGCAAATCTTTACAAGTTTCTCCGAGAGCATCCTGCTCATCATTTTTCATAGTAAAATAGTACTCCATCATAATCACATACCACAACTTGTTCAGCCATTCTCCAATTGATAAGTATCCCCTCAATTTTTAATTCTTTGCCTCCAGAAAAGAGTTACTATAAATGTTTTTGTACATGTAGGTCCTTTTCCCATTTTTATGATCTTTTTGGGATACAGACCTAGTAGTGGTATTCCTAGGTCAAAGGGTAAGCATGGTTTTATATTCCTTTGGGCATAGTTCCAAATTGCTCTGCAGAATGGCTAAATCAGTTCACAACTCCACCAACAGTGCATTATTATCTCATTTTTCACACATGCCTTGTAACATTTGTCATCTACCTTTTCTGTCCTTTTAGCCAATCTAATAGGCATGAGGTAGTACCTCAGAATTGTTTTAATTTGCATTGTTCCAATCAATAGTAAGGTAGAGTATTTTTTTCATATGACTATAGATAGCTTTGATTACTTAATCTGAAAAGTATTGAAGTCTTTTGATCATTTATCAATTGAGGAATGGCTTTTATTGTTATAAATTTAATTCAGTTCTCTATCTGTTTGAGAAATGAGGCCTCTACTAGAGAAACTTGCTTCATTTTTTCCAGTTGCTGTTACTAACTGCATTTCCCTCCACCCTATTCCCTCCATTTATTCAACTCTCTCTCTCTCTCCTTTCACCCTGTACCTCCTCAAACATGTTTTGCTTCTGATTACCACCTCCCTCAATCTACCCTCCCTTCTATCACTCCATCTTCTCTTATCCCCTTCCCCTCCTACTTTCCTGTAGGGTAAGATAGTTTTCTGTACCTAATTGAGTTTTTTGTTATTCCCTCTTTGAGCCAATTCTGATGAGAGTAAAGTTCACTCACTTCCTCTCACCTCCCTGCTTCTTCTCCACTATAAAACCTATTTTTTTTTGCCTCCTGTGTGAGGTGTGAGATAATCTATTTCATTCTACCTCTCCCTTTCCCTTTCTCCCAGTACATTCTTCTCTCATGCTTTAATTTTATTTTTTTATATATCATCCCTTCATATTTAAATCACTCTGTCTATATATGCTACTTCTAACTACCCTAACAATGAGGAAGTTCTTATGAGTTACAAATATCATCTTCCCATATAAGAATGTAAACAGGTTTAACGTTAATAAGTCCCTTATGATTGTTGTTTCCTATTTACCTTTTCATACTTCTCTTAAGTCTTATATTCAGCTCTGCTCTTTTTATCAAGAATGTTTGAAAGTCCTCTATCTCTTTGAATGTCAAATATTTCCCCTGAAGGATTTACTCAGTTTTGCTGGGTAGATGATTCTTGGTTGTAATCCTGACTCCTTTGCCCTCCAGAATATCATATACCAAGCCCTTTGATTCTTTAATGTAGAAGCTGCTAAATTGTGTGTTATCCTGACTGTGGCTCCATGATGCTTGAATTGTTCCTTTCTGGCTGCTTACAATATTTTTTCCTTGACCTGGGAACTCTGGAATTTGGCTACAATATTCCTGGGAGTTTTCATTTGGGGATCGCTTTCAGGAGGCAATTGGTGGATTCTTTTAATTTCTGTTTCACCTTCCAGTTTTAGAATATCAGGGCATTTTTCCTTGGTAAATTCTTGAAAGATGATGTCTTTCTTTAGAGCTTCATTATTTAATATTTTAGTTTTCAACATTGATTTCCACAAGATATTGAGTTACAAATTTTCTCCCCATTTCTACCCTCCCCCCACTCCAGGATGGCATATATATTCTGTTTGTCCCGTTCCCCAGGCAGCCCTCCCTTCTGTCATCCCACTTTCCCACCCATCCCTTTCTCCTTATTTTCTTCTGGGGCAAGATAGATTTCTATGCTCCATTCCCTATATATCTTATTTCCCAGTTGCATGCAAAACCAACTTTTTTGGGAGCTTCTTCTTTTAAAACTTTGAATTCTAAATTCTCTCCCCTCTCCCCTTCCCACCTACCCTCCCTAAGAAGGCAAGTAATTTAACATAAGCCACACATGTATCATTATGAAAAACACTTCCACAATAATCATGTTGTGAAAGGATAACTATATTTCCCTCCATGCTATCCTGTCACCATTTATTCAGTTTTCTCCCTTGACCCTGTCCCTTTTCAAAAGTGATTGCTTTTGGTATCCTCCTCCCTCATCTCCCCTCCTTCCTATCATCCCTCTTTTTAATCCCCTTCCCCCTACTTTCGTGTGTGGTAAGATACCCAATGGAGTGTGTATGTTATTCCCTCCTCAAGTCAAATCTGAGGAGAGCAAGATTCACTCATTTCCTCTTACCTGCCCCCTCTTCCCTTCTAACAGAACTGCTTTCTCTTGTCACTTTTATGTGAGAATTTAACCCATTCTATCTTTCCCTTTCTTCCTCTCTCAATATGTTCCTCTCTCATCCCTTAATTTGATTTTATTTTTTTAGATATCATCCCTTCATATTCAACTCACCCTGTGCCCTCCATCTATGTGTGTATATTCTCTTCAACTACCCTAATACTGATAAAAAGCTCATGAATTACACACATCATCTTTCCATGTAGGAATGTAAACAAAACAGTCCAACTTTAGTAAGTCTGTTATGATTTCTCTTTATTGTTTACCTTTTCATGATTCTCTTGATTCTTGTATTTGAAAGTCAAATTTTTTATTCAGCTCTGGTCTTTTCCTCAAGAAAGCTTGAAAGTCCTCTATCTTATTGAAAATCTATATTTTGCCTTGGAGCATGATAATCAGTTTTGCTGGGTAGGTGATTCTTGGTTTTAATCCTAGCTCTATGACCTATGCAATATCATATTCCAAGCCCTTCAATCCCTCAATGTAGAGGCTGCTAGATTTTGTGTTATTCTGATTGTGTTTCCACTATACTCAAATTGTTCCCTTCTCGCTGCTTGCTGTATTTTCTAGAATTTGGTGACAATATTCCCAGGAGTTTTCTTTTTAGGGTCTTTTTCAAGAGGCAGTTGGTGGATTCTTTCAATTTCTATTTTACCATCTAGTCTTAAAATATCAGGGCAGTTTTCCTTGATAATTTCTTGAAAGATGATGTCTACGTTCTTTTTTTTGATCCTGGCTTTCAGGTAGTCCAATAATTTTTAAATTATCTCTCCTGGATCTATTTTCCAGGTCAGTGGTTTTTCCAATGAGATATTTCACATTGTCTTCCATTTTTTCATTCCTTTGGTTCTGTTTTATAATATCTTGATTTCTCATAAAGTCACTAGCTTCCACTTGCTCCAATCTAATTTTTAAGGTCGTATTTTCTTCAGTGGTCTTTTGGAACTCCTTTTCCATTTGGCTAATTCTGCCTTTCATGGCATTCTTCTCCTCATTGGCTTTTTGGAGCTCTTTTGTCATTTGGGTTAGTCTATTTTTTAAGGTGTTATTTTCTTCACTATTTTTTGGGTCTCCTTCAGCAAATCATTGATTTGTTTTTCATGGTTTTCTTGCATTACTCTCGTTTCTCTTCCCAATTTTTCCTCTACTTCTCTTACTTGCCTTTCCAATTCTTGTTTGAGCTCTTCCATGGCCTGAGACCAATTCATATTTTTCTTGGAGCTTTTGATGTAGACATTTTGATTTTGTTGACTTCTGGCTGTATGTTTTGATCTTCTTTGTCACCAAAAAAAGATTCTAAAGTCTGTGTCTGAGTCTGCATCCTTTTATGCTGCCTGTTCATGTTCCTAGCCAACTACTTGACCCTTGAGTTTTTTATCAGGGTATGACTGCTTTTAGAGTAGAGAGTACTTTGTCCCAAGCTTTAGGGCCTGCACTGCTGTTTTCAGAGCTACTTCTACTTCACTGTCACCACAAGCTCTGCTACAGCAGTGCTCCTTCTCCCGCAAGAACTGCCAACCAGGATGGTGACCCAGATCCAAGCAGGGCACAGCAAGAGAACCTGCCTCTGTGCCAGCAAAGCACTCCTTGCACTCCCCTTCTTATCCTTGATTCCTCCCACCACGTAGTCAAGGGACTCTGGAAGCAGCTGACACTGGAGCACTGGAAGCAGTCTCAGGAGTTCACTGCTGCTGCCACTGCCACCCCTGTACCACCTCCATTACCCGCAGGTCTGGGGCTGGACTGCTCTCTAACCCTGCCTAGCTGTTTTCCCACTAACCTGCTCTGTGGTCTTTGGCATTTGTGGGTTGAGAAGTCTGGTAACTGCCACACCTCAATGATTCATGGCCTTCAGGCCTGCTCCCCCTGACTCCTGGTCTGGCTGTTCCTGGCATGGGCCGTGCTCTGCTCCTAGCACCATGTGACAGACCCTTCCCAGTGACCATCCAGGCTAACCTGGGCTGGAGACCTGCTTCTCTCTGCTATTTTGTGAGTTCTGCAGTTCTAGAATCTGTTCAGAGCCATTTTTTACAGGTGTTTGGAGGAATTTTGGGGAGAACTTAAGCAAGTCCCTGCTTTCCAGCTGCCATCTTGGCTTTGCCCCTCCTAGGCTCTTTTTTTGATCATGGGTTTCAGGTAATCCAATTTTTTTTTACTTATCTATCTCTCCTGCATCCATTTTCCAGATCAGTTGTTTTCCTGAAATATTCCACATTGTCTTCCATTTTTTTCATTCTTTCATTTTTGTTCTATTGTTTCTTGATTTCTCATAAAGTCATTAGCTTCCAATTGCTCCATTCCAAATTTTGAGGAATTATTTTCCTCGGTGAGTTTCTGGACCTCCTTTTCCATTTGTTCAGTTCTTTTTTAAGGCATTTTTCTCTTCATTGGCTTTTGGACCCCTCTTTTTTACCATTAGGCCTAGCCTGTTTTTTAAGGTGTTATTTTCTTCAGGATTGTGTGTGTGTGTATGTGTCTTGTGTTTGTGTGTCCTTTACCAAACTGTTGATTCATTTTCCATGATTTTCTTGTATCACTCTCACATGTATTTTTTTTTGTTGACAGCATTGTGTTGGATTCTAGTTGCTAATCCATTTTGTTATCTTCTGTTTTATTTGTGAGTTTATCCCATTCATATTCACAGTTATGATTACTAACTATGCATTTCCTTTTATCCTGTTTTCTTCTGTTTATCCTTTTCTCTGTGTTTTTATATTTTCCCTTCTCTAAATTCTCTTTTGTTTCTGACCACTGTCTTCTTCTATCTCCTTTCATTTTTCATACATCATTTCTCTTATCACATTCCCCTCCTACTTCTGTGTTTTCTAAGATAGATTCTATTACCAGTTACATATGGCTGTATCTAAATCTGTCTGTCTGTCTGTCTATCTATCTATCTATCTATCTATCTATCTATCTATCTATATCCATCTTTGAACCAACTCAGTTGTGAGTGAGGTTCAAACGTTGCTGCCTCTTTACCCCCTCTATTATAAAAGGTCTTTTTTGTGGTCCTCTTATATGTGAGATAATTTTCCCCATTCCTCCTCTCCTCCCTTTTTCCAGGGTATCCCTTTCTCAACCATCCAATTTTTTACTTTATCATTACATAACCAATTCATTTCTCAGCCCTCTTTTTTATGTAGCATTCTTCTAACTACCCTAATAATGATAAAGTTTTTAGAAGTTAAATGTATCATCTCCTGGTATAGAAAAAGCTCAGTATTTTATTCTTGGTTGTAATCCCAGATCTTTTGCCTTCCAAAATATCATATTTTGAGCCCCCAGGTGCTTTAACATGGTGGCCACTACATCTTCTGAGATCCTATGGTTCTGTTATATTTGAATGGCTGTTTTCTGGCTGCTTGAGGTACTTTTTTCCTTGACCTGGGAGTTCTAGAATTTGGATTCAGTATTCCTGGGAGTTTTCATTTTGGGATCTCTTTCAGGTGATTATTGATGGATTCTTTTAATCTTCCGTTTATGCTCTCTGTCTAAGATATCAGGATAGTTTTCCTTGATAATTTCTGAAAATGTGATGTCTAAGCTATTTCTTTCAGGCAATCTGATAATTCTAAAATTACCTCTCCTTGATCCATTTTTCCATGTCAATTGTTTTTTCTGATGAGATATTTCATATTTTCTTCTATTTAAAATATTTTAACTTCATTTTATTTTTTCTTGACGTCTCACAAAGTCATTGGCTCCCACTTGGCCAATTCTAATTTTTAAGTTATTATTTTATTCAGTGAGTTTTTTGTCTCTTTTTCCATTTGGGTAATTCTGCTTTTTAAGGAGCTGTGCTTATTTTTTCAGTGAATTTTTGAACATCATCCTTTTTCCATTTTGTCAGTTCTCTTTTTTAAAATGTTATTTTCTTCTGTATTTTTGTGCCCATTTTACCAAACTGTTAATTGTCTCTGTAATTTTCTTCCTTTGCTCTCATTTCTTTAACTAATTTTTCCTTTACCTCTTTTGTTTGATTTCATATTTTAAAAATCTCTTCCAGGAATTCTTGTTGGACTTGTGTTTGAAATATTTTTTCCCCTTGAGTATTCTCTTAAACCATTTTTGATTCCATTGTCTTCTGAGTTTCTGTCTTGCTCTTCCCTGTCATCATAGTATCTTTCATGGCCTAGTTCTTTTTTTTGTTGCTGTAGTTGTTGCTTGCTCGTTTTTCTGCCTATTTTTTTTTTCAAATTGAACTTTATGTTACAGTTTGGCTCTATTCCTAGTGTGGTGGTAGAGGGCACTGTATGGAGCTTCATGTTATACTCTGGTTCTTACCTAGGAAGGGCCCTTGATTCCTTGGAATTGCAACTGATATTCTTCTTCAACATACCAGTTTGCTTGTTGACAGAAGTCATTCTGTTCCTCAGGGTCCTTTTTTTAAACCAATAGCAATATTGCTTCTCTGGCTTTCTGCTCCCTCTTGACTGAAAGTGATCCTTCTCATCCTTAAAATATGACTAGAAGGGCATATAGGCAATGAATTTGACCAATAGCTTCTTGTTCTTCTACTAGGGTTAATCAAAGAGTTTTCCTGTAATCTCTTCCTGATCCAGGAAGAAGTTACCAGGTCCCCTTACCACATCTAGCTTGATAACATCCAAAGTTTCTGCTGATTCGGTCACCAATTCGTAGTCCCACCGGTAGTGTTTTCCCTCTGTGGACTCTGGGATAGCCTCTACCCCATGTCACAGATCTCTCTTTCTGAATCTTGGATTTATTCATAGTTCACTTTAGTGGCTTTTTT
The DNA here is from genome assembly GCF_011100635.1 of Trichosurus vulpecula. NCBI lineage: Eukaryota > Metazoa > Chordata > Mammalia > Diprotodontia > Phalangeridae > Trichosurus > Trichosurus vulpecula. The sequence continues at coordinate 205,400,215 of NC_050576.1, read as the reverse complement.
TTCCAGAAAGTTCAATTCAATGGTACTCAAAGTCCAGGAGTATGGTGCTTGCTTACTACAACATCATCACTGTTTGTTACCAGAAAGCATACCCCCAAAATATGCTCTTGTCAACTTTGCCATAGTTTGTTACCACATATCAAATTATTACAATCAAATTCTATATTGAAATATATTCATTTGTCCAAAAAGTTATTAATCACATAATATGTATAAATCATTATGTCAGCATCTGCTGGTGACATTAAAAACAACAACAAAACACATACCCTGCTCTCAAGCAGCTGACAATTTTGTAATGATAGGTAGACAAATATCGTTCAATACAAATCCGCGTACATTTTTCCTACCCATTCAGAGTCACATTCCAGGAATGGGCTTTATCCCATCAAATCTCAGTGATACCAATGATGTTAATTTTTTTCTACATTAAGATCTCTAATTCTTTTTAGCTGCTTAAACTTTGGTCAGTTGTGTACAGACATTTGAGGCCAGAGGTTTACAATTGCCTCATATGAACTTATGAGTGTTTTAACTTCTCTTTCTCTCCTTTCATTATAGTTACTTTTTTGGGCCTCAAACATGGATTATAGAAATTGTGAGTCTTTTCCTTCTCCTTTTTAAAAAAAATTTAAATACTGTATAAAAATTAAAAAAAAACAAGAAATATATACTTACTAGAGTTTGTTAGGTATATTCTCTCTCTGACTAGGATTCTGGCATCTCTTTATTTTAAAGTCATAGTTCAGAAGTCAAAGACCCATTTCCAGGCACTGCTTAACTATTAACTTCCCATATCAACATTTTCTATCACCCTTACCTTTAATGGGCGATAAGGATAAACATACAAATTGTGCCGCTTGATCTAGATGATTCTTCCTCAGACTTCATAATCTTTGACTATACTTTCTACATGCCTTTTGGTAATATCTTTTGTACCCTCTTGAATCATTAGAAGTGTGAAGAACTTATCTATATTGATGTCTTATCCCTGGTATTATCATTACATTGTCATAAATCTATGCTGAATCTTACCTCTTCCAAATACATCATATCTTATTTTAATATCTCCCTTAGCAAACAAGACAAAGTTCCTCAAGAAGTATGTGTTTAACACATAATATGTGTATATATGTATATGCAAGTATTTGTATATATACTACACTTACACGTACATGTATATAAATAAGATACACATAGCTAAATGTATTCATTCATGAAAGTATACATATATACATATATATGTACAAATACATACAGAAATATGTATATACAAACAGGTGAGTATATAAAAAAGGTATATATACCCACACACATTTTTGTATATGCAAATTTGAAATAGGCACCATAAGTAGGTGTATGTACATATGTAGACATAATATACAGTGTGTATGTACATGTGTATGCATTTATGCATGTGTGTATGCAAAGTTGTACATACACAGCATAAATGCATGTGTACGTGTGCATATGTACACATATATGCACAGATGTGTATATAGAAACCTATATAGTACATGTTTATATAATATACATCATATGTATTACATATGTTATAAATATACTCACATTGTCTAGGAATAAACAGTACTCATTGGGAAGCCAGGAACATTTTAATTATATTTTACACTTTTTTGTTCTGAATTAATGGGTACATCCCCTGAACAGAGTAAGGCGAATACAAGGACTCAGATGGACATCAGTCCTTTTATTGATCCCCAATTCGAATCTCCTGCCAGGTTCTTCATTGGCCAGATGCAACCTCCTGACTGTCTACATCATGCCTTCCTCAAATGTCTCATTTAAGCATGCATACAAGCCTCTAACCTTTCACCCAACCAGAAGCCTGGTCTCTGCTAGATCACAGCTGATTAGAAGTGGTTGTAATCGGTCACCTGACTTACATTCTGCTAAAGCTGGTGGGGAGGGATACTTTCAACTCTGTGGAAGCAAAAGTGCTTCTATCATTTCTCACACATGTGTGTATGGATGATAATCAACCAAATTTCCAAAATTTCTAGAATTTTTAATGGGGGGAGTTTTGTTCATTTATCTAAAGCCTAAGCTGAATGAAATCTTTCATAATATTTTTTGCTGACAGAATCATTTCATTTTTAAATATACATACACGTATGTAGATGTCTCTCTCTCTCTCTCTCTCTCTCTCTCTCTCTCTCTTTCTATCTATATAGATATCTATGTACCTGTGTGTGTGTGTGTGTGTGTGTGTGTGTGGCCTCTGGAGTCTTCTCTGATGTCCTCTCTAGTGGTCCTAGGAGGACAACCACTTTTAGCACTTTATTTTTGCTGTTCTACATTCATTTCATGGTGATTTTCTGTCTGTTTGTGGAGGAAATCTGGAAAGTCTGGGAATTTCTGACCTGCTTTACCATCTTCCTATAATCTGTGTGCATATATTATATTTAGATTTTTTCCTGCTATTATCATAAAATTAAGCATTTGTTTAGCTGTAACTTAATAGAAAATTTCTATATATAATCCCTCCCTGCCAAAAAAACACCCGAGTTTTACTAATAAAATATTTCCTGCAAAAGAATCAGCAGTATGATTAGAAAACTGGTCTCCATACCACAAAGATCTGAGTTCAAGACCTGCTTCTGACATATGTTGGCCTTTTGAACATCATTTAATCTCTAATTATTCTAGGCAAGTCTCTAAGACGATAGAAAGTACTGATCTCTAGAAATAATTTCCGATAGCAATGAAATTACTGAATCAGTCATTCCTTCCTCCAAAATGCAAACAATGGAGGCTACAGGAACTTAGCAGGAACAATAAAATTCCTGTAGGTTTTATCAGGTAATAGTCCAGGAAATTCCATCATTTTCATGAGTTGCTTATTTAGCCTCTTCTTCCTTTGGGATCCTGAATGTTTGGTAATGATCCTGTGTTTAACTGGATAAACAGTAAAAAAAACAGCAACAGCAAAATTCATCTCTGTTCTTGGACAAAATTGCCTCTCTATATGCTATTAATTCAGCTATTTGCAAAACAACAAACAACCCCACCTCCCAAAAACAAGCAAGCAAACAAAACCTGGAAACATTTCATTTCTGCTGTCAGTCATTTTCAAAACAGACTAAAGACTAAAACCTCCCATCATCATGCAGAATTTTTTCTGATCAAAGGATGGCAGTAAGGTTCTTTGTTAAAGTTCTTTCAGAGAATAGTGCCTCTGGCCCTGTAGGTAATCATTTCTATAAAATTTAATTTACCTTTATGGCCTCATTTCCAGGCAAAAGAAGTGTCAGCCCCTTGAGATTTCATGCCTTTTACAAACTTTTGATGCAAATGCTCAATAGGGCCAAACCAACAGGTACAAGAAGGTGATATGACTAGTTGCTCAAAAAGGAAAGTGAGGAAGGAAAATGGTCAGATTTTATGTTAACATTTATGTTACCAAAGCTATGTTATCTTTTGTGCTAAAATTGTTTTTCTTAGCACTTACAGGGAAGTACCAGTGGTATAGGGCAACATAAACTCTATTCACTCATCAAATATTATCTGGGTGTACAATGAATTAAGTCTTAGGTCTTGAGTGAGGAAGACCTGTGTTCAAATTTGACTTCAAACACTTACTAGCCATGAGACTATGGACAAGTCATTTAACCTTTCTCTGACTCATTTTCCTCGACTATAAAAAGGAAATAATGATAGCTTCTACCTCCCAGGGCTGCTGTGAGGATCATATGAGCTATTTGTAAAGCCCCTGATACATGGTTGGTTGCTGTTCCTCATTCTTGAAGAGGACCAGAACGGCATCACTATGTCAGGATCAAGATAGTGTGTCCAGCTGTGGCTGATCAGAACCATATGAGCTCAGGAGGCTCTACCACATGTTGAGCACAAATAGTCCATATAAACATTGGGAGTGGACACATAGTAGGTTCTTAGTAAATGTTTGTTTCTTTCCTTCATGAGACCACAAGGCTTTCTATTTTACTAGGGCATACTGGCTTTTGACAGCGCCAGTGAAACATACTCTTCTACTTGTCTCAGACTTGACATTTTCCCTGGAAGCTAATTGGATGTGATTTTTAGCCAGAGGTATCGTTAAGACTTTTCTTCCTATTGATATGGACTGTGGATTTGAATCTTCTATAAATATCCTCTCACATTTGAGAAGCCTTAATTCTTTCGCAGTTGCACTTGGCATAGAGTTATGTGGGGAAGTAAGTCCTGACATTCTTCACTATTAAGAGGTAAAAGCCCCCATGTCAGAGCATGATTGTTATAAACAATGCCACATAGATGGCACGAAATGCTCCTTTCTCAATAAGTTGTGGCTTGCAAAGTATATAGCAAAGGACTTAGAAATGAACTCACCTGGCTTTTGGGTATTAAAGCTAAATGGTTTTCCACCTTTTTTTGGTCTTAATTAAGAACTCCAAAGAAAATAGTTCTTTTGGTCCTCTCCATCTTATTTTGAATAAAGAGAATATTAATTGAGATATTCCCAGCCTGAGATGATTTTCACACAGTGATACACAATGTGTATCACTGCCCAAGAGGTAATGGTTATTTAACATTTTAAGGTTTTTGAAGCACTTTATAATATTATGTGAAGTCAAGTCAACAAGCTATAATATTATGTGAAGTCAAGTCAACAAGCATTTAATAAATACCTACTCTGTTCTAGGCACTGTGCTAAGTGCTGGGCATAAAAAGAAAGGAAAAAAAGCAAGAAAATAAATAAACAATAGCAATAGAACAGTTCCTGCTCTCACAATATGTAGATGATTATATAAAAAACAAGATACTGATAGCATAAATTGGGGATAGTCTCAGAGCAACAGAACTAAGATCTAAAATTGGAAAGACTCATTGCAGAAGGTGAAATAAGTCATTTGATCCTCACAATAATCCTTTATAAGGACTATTCTTATTCCTACTTTGCGAATGAGGAAGTTGAGGCTTGGAGAGGAATATGACTTGTCCATTATCTACTTTTTTCAGCATTGATTTTCACAAGAGTTTGAATTACAAATTTTCTCCCCATTTCTACCCTCCCCCCCACTCCAAGATGACGTATATTCTGGTTGCCCTGTTCCCCATTCAGCCCTCCCTTCTGTCACCCCACTCCCCTCCCATCCCTTTTTCCCTACCTTTCTTGTAGGGCAAGATAAATTTCTACGCCCCATAGCCTGTCTATCTTATTTCCTAGTTGCATGCAAAAACTTTTTTTTGTTTGTTTTTGAACATCTGTTTTCAAAACTTTGAGTTCCAAATTCTCTCCCCTCTTCCCTTACCACCCACCCTCCCTAAGAAGTTAAGCAATTCAACATAGGCCACATGTGTATCATTATGTATAACCTTTCCACAATACTCATGTTGTGAAAGACTAACTATATTTTGCTCCTTCCCAACCCATCCCCCTTTATTGCATTTTCTCCCTTGACCCTGTCCCCTTTACAAAGTGTTTGTTTTTGATTACCTCCACCCCCATCTGCCCTCCCCTCCATCATCCCCCCCCTTTTTATCTTCTTCCTTCTTCTTTCCTGTGGGGTAAGATACCCAATTGAGTATATATGGTATTCCCTACTCAGGCCAAATCTGATGAGAGCAAGATTCACTCATTACCCCCTCACCTGCCGTCTCCCCTCCTCCCACAGAACTGCTTCCTGTTGCCCCCTTTATCCGAGATAATCCACCCCATTCTATCTCTCCCTATCTCCCTCTCTCAGTATATTCCTCTCTCATCCCTTAATTTGATTTTATTTCTTTTAGATATCTTCCCTTCATCTACAACTCACCCTGTGTCCGCTCCCTCCCTCTCTCTCTCTCTGTCTCTCTCTCTCTCTCTCTCTCTCTCCGTCTCTCTCTCTCTCTCTCTCTCTATATATATATATATGTATACACATACATATATACATACATGCACATTCACACATATATATGCATATACGTAAACATATATATATATATATATATATATATATATATATATATATATATATATATGCATATTCCTTTCAGCTACTATGATATTGAGGTCTCATGAATCATACACATCATCTTTCCATGTAGGAATGTAAACAAAACAGTTCAACTTTAGTAAGTCCCTTGTGATTTCTCTTTCTTGTTTACCTTTTCATGCTTCTCTTGATTCTTGTGTTTGAAAGTCAAATTTTCTATTCAGCTCTGGTCTTTTCACTGAGAAAGCTTGAAAATCCTCTATTTTATTGAAAGTCCATATTTTGCCTTGGAGCATGATACTCAGTTTTGCTGGGTAGGTGATTTTAGGTTTTAATCCTAGCTCCATTGATCTCTGGAATATCGTATTCCAAGCCCTTCGATCTCTTAATATAGAAGCTGCCAGATCTTAGGTTATTCTGATTGTGTTTCCACAATACTCAAATTGTTTCTTTCTGGCTGCTTGCTGTATTTTCTCCTTGATCTGGGAGCTCTGGAATTTGGCGACAATATTCCTAGGAGATTTCTTTTTGGGATCTACTTGAGGATGCGATCGGTGGATTCTTTAAATTTCTATTTTACCCTCTGGCTCTAGAATATCAGGGCAGTTCTCCTGGATAATTTCTTGAAAGATGATATCTGGGCTCTTTTTTTGATCATAGCTTTCAGGTAATCCAATAATTTTTAAATTATCTCTCCTGGATCCATTTTCCAGGTCAGTGGTTTTTCCAAGGAGATATTTCACATTGTCTTCCATTTTTTCATTCCTCTGGTTCTGTTTTATAATATCTTGATTTCTCATCAAGTCATTAGCTTCCACTTGCTCTAATCTAATTTTTAAGGTAGTATTTTCTTCAGTGGTCTTTTGGACCTCCTTTTCCATTTGGCTAATTCTGCCTTTCAAGGCATTCTTCTCCTCATTGGCCTTTTGGAGCTCTTTTGCAATTTGAGTTAGTCTATTTTTTAAGGTGTTGTTTTCTTCGGTGTATTTTTCAATATTTTTTCGGGTCTCTTTTAGCTAGTCATTGACTTGTTTTTCATGGTTTTCTCACATCCTTCTCATTTCTCTTCCCAATTTTTCCTCTACCTCTCTAACTTGCTTTTCCAAATCCTTTTTGAGCTCTTCCATGGCCTGGGACCAGTTCATGTTTCTCTTGGAGGGTATTGGTGTAGTCTCTTGCACTTTGTTGACTTCTTTAGGCTGTATGTTTTGGTCTTCTTTGTCACCAAAGAAAGAATCCAAAGTTTGAGACTGAATCTGGGTGGGTTTTCACTGCCTGACCATATTCCCAACCAACTAACTTGACCCTTGAGTTTTTCAGTGGGGTATAACTGCTTGTAGACTAAAGAGTTCTATTTTCCATGTTTGGGGGGGATGTGCCAGCTCTTCCACACCTGCACTCCTCCTTCCCCAAGAACCCCCAACCGGACTGGGCTTAGATCTTCAGCAGGCTGTGCACTCGTGCTCTGATCCGCCACTTAATTCCTCCCACCAGGTGGGCCTGGGGCCAGAAGTAACAGCAGCTGTAGCTGCCCCACCTCCACTGCCCCAGGGGCGGTGACCGAACCATGAACTCCTTCCACTCCCGCAGCTTTTCCCACTAACCTTCTCTGCTGTCTTTGGTGTTTGTGGGTTGAGAAATCTGGTAACTGCTGCAGCTCACTGATTCAGGGCTCTAGGGCCTGCTCTGACAACTTCTGGTCTGGTTGATCCGAGCCGCTCACGCTGGGCTCTGCTCCTCTCCCATCTCCCATCTCCCAGCTCCCAGCTCCCAGCTCCGTGTGGGATAGACCTCACCCAGAGACCATCCAGGCTGTCCTGGGCTGGAGCCCTGCTTCCCTCTGCTGTTTTGTGGGTTCTGCAGTTCTAGAATTGGTTCAGAGCCATTTTTATAGGTTTTTGGAGGGACTCAGTGGGGAGCTCATGCTAGTCCCTGCTTTCCAGCCACCATCTTGGCTCCGCAACCGGAAGTAATAGGCCTCCCATTATCTCTTAGTGAGTGTAGAATGTAGAGATTTTTAGCCCAGATCCTTTCTGATTTGAGGTGCAGTGTTTTTTCTCACTTCATCCTCTTAGGCTCAAATTGCTCTTTGAAACCTTCTGCAGTCCTCACAGTGATATCTCCATATCATGGCTTCTCAAGACTTCATTCATGTATTTAATGAATTTATAAGCTATTTGTTTGCAATAACTGATTTTCTGAAGATGGCACATGTTTAACTGAGAAGAGTATAGATTATAATGGGTTTTGGTTCAAGGGATGTCTGATCAATTACATATCTTCAACATATTTGTTGAAAATACAAGATTAAGTGACAGGCAACAGAGACAATGAGTCTTCCCGATGCTTCAGATTTTGAGTGTTTGCTTTCACAGCTTGTAAAATGCCAGACAGTGTAATAAAAATTTATGCAATGATATTTCATAGATACATTTCTTTTTTGTAATTAAGATTTTTTATTATTGGTTTACAACACTCAGTTCCACATGATTTTGAGTTCCAGATTTTCTTCCCCCCTCTCCTGGCCTCCTTCCCCAAGATGGCATGGAATCCGATATATCTTCTACATATAACTTCACATTGAACTTATTTACACAATAGTCAAGTTGTGAAGAAGAATTATGACCAATGGAATGAATCATGAGAAAGAAGAAACAAAACCAAAAAATAAAACAAAAACAAAAGAGAAAAAAAAAAACAAAAGAAAAAAATAGGAGAGCAAATAGTGGTGCCTCAATCTGCATTCAGACTCCATAGTTCTTTCTCTGGATGTAGATAGCTCTCTTCTTCATGAGTCCTTTGGAGTTGTCTTTAAACCTTGTATTGCTGAGAAGAGCAAAGTCTATCAGGGTTAGTCATCACAGAATCAATATATCTGTGCTTGTGTATAATGTTCTCCTGGTTCTGCTCCGCTTACTCAGTATTATATCATGTAGGTTTTTCCAGGTTATTATGAAGTCCATATCTTCCCCATTTCTTATGGCACAATAGTATTCCATTACATTCATATACCATAACTTGTTCAGCCATTGCCCAATTGATAGGCATCCCCTTGACTTCCAATTCTTTACTAGTACAAAAAGAGCTGCTATAAATATTTTTATACGTTTGGGTCCTTTTCCCACTTGTGTGATCTCTTTGGGATACAACCCGAGAAGTGGTATTGCTGGGTCAAAGGGCATGAATATTTTTATGGCCCTTTGGGCATAGTTCCAAATTGCTCTCCAGAATGGCTGTATTAGTTCACAACTCCACCAGCAATGTAACAATGTTCCAACTTTCCCACATCCTCTCCAGCATTTATCATTTTCCTGTTTTGTCATGTTAACCAATCTGACAGGAGAGATGTGGTACCTAAGAGTTGTTTTGATTTGCATTTCTGTAATCAGTAGTGATTTCGAGCATTTTTTCATATGCCTATAGATATCTTTGATTTCTTCCTCTGAAAATGCCTTTTCATATCCTTTGACCATTTCTCAATTGGGGAATGACTTGTATTCCTATAAATTTGGCTCAGTTCCCTGTATGTTTTAGAGATGAAGCCTTTATCAGAGACACTGGTTGTAAAGATTTTCTCCCAATTTTCTGCTTCCCTCCTAATCTTTGTTGCATTGGTTTTTTTGTACAAAAACTTTTCAATTTAACATAATCAAAATTATCCATTTTGCATTTTGTAATGTTCTCTATCTCTTATTGTGTCAGGAATTCTTTTCTTTTCCATAAATCTGATAGGTAAACTATTCCTTGCTTTCCCAAATTGCTTATAGTATAAGCCTTTATTCCTAAATCATGAACCCATTTTGACTTTATTTTGGTACATGGTGTAAGATATTGGTCTATGCCCAGTTTCTGTCCTACCATTTTCCAATTTTCCCAACAATTTTTATGAAATAGTGAATTCTTAGCCCAGAAGCTGGATTCTTTGTGTTTATCAAAGAGTAGATTGCTATAGTCGTTGACTACTGCGTCTTGTGTACCTAACCTATTCCACTGATCCACCACTCTATTTCTCAGCCAGTACCAGGTAGTTTTGATGACTGCTGCTTTATAGTACAGTATAATATCTGGTATGGCTAGGCCACCTTCCCTAGCATTTCTTTTCATTAATTCCCTAGATATTTTAGACCTCTTGTTCTTCCAGATGAATTTTGTTATTATTTTACCCAACTCTGTAAAATAATTTTTTGGTAGTTTGATTGGTATGTCCATGAATAAATAAATTAATTCAGGTAAAATTGTCATTTTTATTGTATTAGCTTGGCCTGACAATGAGCAATTGATATTTTTCCATTTATTTAAATCTGACTTTATTCACGTGAAGAGTGTTTCATAATTATGTTCATATAGGCCCTGGGTTTGTCTTGGCAGATAGACCCCCAAATATTTTATAGTGTCTACAGTAACTTGGAATGGAATTTCTCTTTCTATCTCTTGCTGTTGGACTTTGTTAGGAATGCATAGGAATGCCGAGGATTTATGTGGGTTTATTTTATATCCTGCAACTTTGCTAAAGTTGTTTATTGTTTCGAGTAGCTTTTACTTGATTCTCTAGGATTCTCTAAGTAAATCATCATATCACCTGCAAAAAGTGATAATTTAGTTTCTTCTTTGCATATTCTAATTCCTTCAATTTCTTTTTCTTCTCTTATTGTTACCACTAATGTTTCTAGTACCAAATTGAATAATAGGGGTGCTAACAGACATCCTTGTTTCACCCCTGATCTTATTGGGAATGCATCTAGCTTATCCCCTTTACAAATAATGCTTGTTGAAGATGGCGGCTGGTAAGCATGGACTAGAGTGAGCTCCGTACCCGAGTCCCTCCAAAAACCTATAAAAATGACTCTGAACCAATTCTAGAACGGCAGAACCCACAGAACAGCAGAGGGAAGCAGGGCTCCAGCCCAGGACAGCCTGGATAGTCTCTGGGTGAGGTCTATTCCACACGGAGCTGGGAGCTGGGAGCTGGGAACGGAGTGGAGCAGAGCCCAGCCTGAGCGGCATGGATGATCCAGACCAGAAGCCGGGCGGAGGGGGCCCTAGCGCCCTGAATATGTGAGCTGCGGCAGTTACCAGACCCCTCGACCCACAAACACCAAAGACTGTGGAGAAGGTTAGTGGGAAAAGCTGCGGGAGTGGAAGGAGTTTGCGGTTCGGCTTCCAGCCCCGGGGGCAGCAGAGGTGGGGCAGCTACAGCTGTTGTTACTTCCGGCTCCAGGCCCACCTGGTGGGAGGAATTAAGTGGCGGATCAGAGCAGGAGTGCAACAGCCTGCTGAAGATCTAAGCCCAGTCTGGACTGGGGGTCCTTGGGGAAGGAGGAGTGCGGCTCTGACAGAGCTGGCACCTCCCCCCCAAACGTAGAACATAGAACTCATTAGTCTACAAACAGTCATACTCCACTGAAAAACTCAAGGGTCAAGTTAGTTGGTTGGGAATATGGCCAGGCAGCAAAAACGCACCCAGATTCAGTCTCAAACTTTGGATTCTTTCTTTGGTGACAAAGAAGACCAAAACATACAGCCTAAAGAAGACAACAAAGTCATAGAGCCTACAACCAAAGCCTCCAAGAAAAACATGAACTGGCCCCAGGCCATAGAAGAACTCAAAAAGGATTTGGAAAAGCAAGTTAGAGAAGTAGAGGAAAAATTGGGAAGAGAAATGAGAAAGATGCGAGAAAACCATGAAAAACAAGTCAATGACTTGCTAAAGGAGACCCAAAAAAATACTGAAAAATACACTGAAGAAAACAACACCTTAAAAAACAGACTAACTCAAATGCTAAAAGAGCTCCAAAAAGCCAATGAGGAGAAGAATGCCTTGAAAGGCAGAATTAGCCAAATGGAAAAGGAGGTCCAAAAGACCACTCAAGAAAATACTACTTTAAAAATTAGATTGGAGCAAGTAGAAGCTAGTGACTTTATGAGAAATCAGGATATTATAAAACAGAACCAGAGGAATGAAAAAATGGAAGACAATGTGAAATATCTCCTTGGAAAAACCACTGACCTGGAAAATAGATCCAGGAGAGATAATTTAAAAATTATTGGACTACCTGAAAGCCATGATCAAAAAAAGAGCCTAGATACCATCTTTCAGGAAATTATCAAGGAGAACTGCCCTGATATTCTAGAGCCACAGGGCAAAATAGAAATTGAAAGAATCCATCGATTGCCTCCTCAAATAGATCCCCAAAAGAAATCTCCTAGGAATATTGTTGCCAAATTCCAGAGCTCCCAGATCAAGGAGAAAATACAGCAAGCAGCCAGAAAGAAACAATTTGAATATTGTGGAAACCCAGTCAGAATAACCCAAGATCTGGCAGCTTCGACCTTAAGAGATCGAAGGGCTTGGAATGCGATATTCCGGAGGTCAATGGAGCTAGGATTAAAACCTAAAATCACCTACCCAGAAAAACTGAGTATCATGTTCCAAGGCAAAATATGGATTTTCAATAAAATAGAGGACTTTCAAGCTTTCTCAGTGAAAAGACCAGAACTGAATAGAAAATTTGACTTTCAAACACAAGAATCAAGAGAAGCATGAAAAGGCAATCAAGAAACGGAAATTGCAAGGGACTTAACTAAAGTTGAACTGTTTTGTTTACATTCCTACATGGAAAGATGATGAGTATGATTCATGAGACCTCAGTATTAGGGTAGTTGAAGGGAATATGCATATATATATATATATATATATATATGTTTATGTATATATATATATAAGTGAATGTGTATGTATGTATATATCTATGTGTATATGTATGTATGTGTATGTATGTGTATATATATATATGTGTGTGTTTATATATATATATATATTTATATATATATATATGTAAAAGAGAGAGAGCAGACACAGGGTGAGTTGAAGATGAAGGGAAGATATCTAAAAGAAATAAAATGGAAATTAAGGGATGAGAGAGTAACATACTGAGAGAGGGAGATAGGGAGAGATAGAATGGGGTGGATTATCTTGCATAAAGGTGGCAAGAGGAAGCAGTTCTATGGGAGGAGGGGAGAGGGCAGGTGAGGGGGGAATGAGTGAACCTTGCTCTCATCAGATTTGGCCTGAGGGGGAATACCATACATACTCAGTTGGGTATCTTACCCCACAGGAAAGAAGAGGGAGGAAGATAAAAAAAAAAAATAAAAGGCTGGGGGATGATGGAGGGCAGGGCAGATGGGGGTGGAGGTAATCAAAACAAACACTTTGGAAAGGGGACAGGGTCAAGGGAGAAAATTCAATAAAGCAGGATGGGTTGGGAAGGAGCAAAATGTAGTTAGCCTTTCACAACATGAGTATTGTGGAAGGGTTATACATAATAATACATGTGTGGCCTAGGTTGAATTGCTCAACTTCTTAGGGAGGGTGGGTGGGAAGGGAAGAGGGGAGAGAATTTGGAACTCAAAGTTTTAAAATCAGATGTTCAAAAACAAAAAAAGTTTTTGTATGCAACTAAAAAATAAGATACCCAGGCAATGGGGTGTAGAAATTTATTTTGCCCTACAAGAAAGGAAGGGAAAAGGGGATGAGAGGGGAGGGGGGTGATAGAGGGGAGGGCTGACTGGGGAACAGGGCAACCAGAATATAAGCCATCTTGGAGTGGGGGGTGGGTAGAAATGGGGAGAAAATTTGTAATTCAAAATGTTGTGAAAATCAATGCTGAAAACCAAATATGTTAAATAAATAAATTGCATTTAAAAAAAAATAATTCTTGTTGACGGTTTTGGGTAGATGCTATGTATAATTTTAAGGAAGGCTTCATTTATTACTATGCTTTCTAGTGTTTTTAATAGGAATGGGTGTTGTATTTTGTCAATGGCTTTTTCTGCATCCATTGAGGTGATCATATGGTTTCTGCTAGTTTTGTTGTTGATACGTTCAATTATGCTGATAGTTTTCCTAATATTGAACCAGTCTTGTATTCCTAGGATAAATCCTAACTGGTCGTAGTGTACTATTCTCCTGGTAAGTTGCTGCAATCTTTTTGCTAACACTTTATTTAATTTTTTTTGCGTCAATATTCATTAGGGAAATTGGTTGATAATTTTCTTTGTTTTGACTCTTCCTGGTTTGGGTATTAGTACCATATTTGTGTCATAAAAAGAATTTGGTAGGACTCCTTCTTCATCTATTTTTCCAAATAGTCTATAAAGTATAAGAATTAATTGTGCTTTAAATGTTTGAAAAAATTCACATGTAAAACCATCTGGCCCTCGAGATTTTTTCCTAGGGAGTTCATTGATGATTTGCTCAATTTCTTTTTCTGAGATGGGGTTATTTATGAATTTTACTTCTTCTTCTGTTAACCTGGGGAATTCATATTTTTGTGGATATTCATCCATATCACTAAGGTTGTGAAATTTATGGGCATACAATTGGGCAAAATAATTCCTAATTATTGTTTTAATTTCCTCTTCATTGGAGGTGAATTCACCACTTTCATTTTTGGTACTGGTAATTTGATTTTCTTCTTTCTTTTTTTTTAATCAAATTGACCAAAGGTTTATCAATTTTATTGTTTTTCTCATAAATCAAGCTCTTGCTTTTATTTATTAATTTAATAGTTTTCTTGATTTCAATTTTATTAATCTCTCCTTTGATTTTCAGTATTTCTGATTTGGTATTTAATTGGGGATTTTCAATTTGTTGTTTTTCTAGCTTTTTCAGTTGCATGCCCAATTCATTGATCTCCTTTTCTCTATTTTACTCATGTAAGCATTTAGAGATATAAAGCTTCCCCTAAGAACTGCTTTTGCTCCATCCCATAAGTTTTGGTATGTTGTTTCATTATTGTCATTCTCCTGATTGAAGTTAGTAATTGTTTCTATGATTTGTTCTTTGGCCCACTCATTCTTTAGGGTTAGATTATTTAGTTTCCAATTAATTTTTAGCTTATTTTTTCAAGTTCTTTATTACAAATAGCTTTTATTGCATCATCATCTGAAAATGATGCTTTCACTACTTCTGCCTTTCTGCACTGGACTGTGAGGTTTTCATGCCCTAGTACATGGTCAATTTTTGAGTATGTGCCATATACCACTGAGAAAAAGTATATTCCTTTTTATCCCCATTCAGTTTTCTCCAGAGTTCTATCATCTCTGCCTTTTCTAAAATTCTGTTCACCTCCTTAACTTTTTCCTCGTTTGTTTTGAGGTTAGATTTATGAAGTTCAGAGCAGGGAGGTTGAGGTCGCCCATTATTACACTTTTGCTCTCTATTTCTTCCTGTAACTCCCTCTAAGAATTTGCATGCTATACCACTTGGTGCATATATGTTAAACAATGATATTTCTTCCTTTGTTTATGGTGCCTTTTAGCAAAATGTAGTGTCCTTCCTTATCTCTTTTAATGAGACCTATCTTTGCTTTTGCTTTGTCTGAGATTAGGATTGCTACCCTGCTTTTTTTACTTTGGCTGAAGCACAATTTATTCTACTCCAGGCTTTTACCTTTACCCTGTGTGTATCCACCTGTTTCAAATGTGTTTCTTGCAAACATCATATTGTAGGATTGTGATTTTTAATCCATTCTTCTATCTGCTTCCGTTTTATGGGAGAGTTCATCCCATTCGTATTCACAGTTATGATTGCTGTCTGTCTTTTTTTCCCCATCTTATTTCCCCCCGTTTATGCTTTTATTTCTCCCTTTCCCCTTCCTCTCCACAACAGTTTTGCTTTTGACCACCGCCTTCCTCAGTTTACTCTCCCTCTTGATTCCCCTCCCTTATCTTTCTGTTTTCCACTTGCTACTTCTTCCCGCCCTTCTGACAACCCCTTCCCTTTTTTCCCCCTTTCTCCTCCTTCTGCCTGTAGGATAAGTTAGGTTTGTGTACTTATCAGGGTATGTTATTCCCTTCTTGAATAAAATCTGATGAGAGTAAAGCTCAAATATTGCTCTTCTCCCTCCCTTCTTTCCCTCTACTACAATATGTTTTTGTGCCTCTTCATGTGATGTAGTTTACGCTTTTCTACTACCTACTTACCTCTTCTCCTAGAACCATCCCTTTTTATCTCATAATTCTACTTCTATCATTATATCGATTATTTTATACTGATATCCACAGTCTATGAATACCCCTTTCAATTGTCAAAATAAGTATACGATTGTCAACATTGACGTATATATAACATGCATAAAACAAAATAATCCTATATCAGAATGTAACTAATTAGCCTTATTGATTAACTAAGGGTTTTTCCCCCTGGTTACCTTTTTATGTCTCTCTTGAGTTTTGTGTTTGGAGATCAAATTTTCCATTGAGCTCTAGCCTTTTCATCAGAAAGGTCTGGAATTCCCTTATTTCACTGAAAGTCCACCTCCTTGACTGGAAAATTATGCTCAGTTTTGCTGGGTAGTTGATCTTTGGTTGTAGTCCAAGCTCCTTTGCATTTTGGAATATCATATTCCAATTTCTCCTGTCATTTTAGGTAGAAGCTGAAAGATCCTGCGTGATCCTGACTGTAGTTCCATGATATTTGAATTGTTTCTTTCTAGCTGCTTGCAGTATTTTCTCCTTGACCTGATAGTTCTGGAATTTGGCTATAATATTTCTTGGAGTTTTCAATTTGGGATCTTTTTCAAGGGACAATAAATCGATTCTTTCGATGACAATTTTCCCCTCTGGCTCTAGGACCTCTGGGCCATTTTCCTTAAGAATTTCATGGAAGATACTATCCAGAATCTTTTTTTCATCATAGCTTTCCGGTAGACCATAGATTCTTAGATTGTCTCTCCTGGATCTATTTTCCAGGGCAGTTGTTTTTCCAATCAGATATTTCACGTTTTCTTCTATGTTTTCATTCTTTAGATTTTGTTTGACTGATTCTTGATGTCTCATAGAGTCATTAGCTTCTACTTGCCCAATTCTAATTTTTAATGTTTTGTTTTCTTCCTTTATCTTCTCTGTCTCCTTTTCCATTTGGTTGATTTTACTTTTCAAGGAGACATTTTCTCCATTTATATTCTGATTTTCCTTAACCAATTCCCCGATTTTACCTTTTAAGGATTTGTTTTCCTCATTGAATTTTTCCATTTTTTTTCCATTTTTTCTTTTACCTCCCTAATTTGTTTTTTAAAGTCCTACTTGAGTTCTTCCAGGAATGCTTTTTGGTCTGGATACCAGTTCACTTTCCTTTTTGAGGTTTCAGATGTTGGTGTAGTGTCCATGCTGTCCCCTTCTGAATTGGTATTTTGATCTTCCCTGTCTTGATAGTACGAATCAATTGTCTTTGGCTTCTTAGCATGTTTTTTCATGGTGTTTGTTTTTTCACCTCCTGGCTTCTGAAGTCGATCTCTGTTTCTGAGGCTCTGGGAGCTCTGTCCTAAGTTTCTTGTGTTAGAATTTGTGGGTCTGCTCACTGGCTTAATGTGGTTTCATGAGGTATGGGAGATGGGTGGTCGGACTGCTGGGAGGTTTCCTCTTCCCCAGGACTGTTTTCCAGAATGAGTGGTCTCAGCTCTTGTCTGTATTGGCGTCTGCCATTTCCCCTGGGGCTCAGTTACTCTCCTTGTTCTGCTGAGGTGAGGGCTGCTGGGGACACCTCTCTTCCTGCACTGGTCTCCTTCTGCCACCACAGGAAGGTCCCTCTCCCCCACTTCTCTCACTACTTAAGCCCCCCTTCTGGCTCCTCTGTTTCTTCTGATGTATTATTCTCTGGGTTTATTCAAGGGAGGGATAAAAGCCGTTTTACCTGCACATCATGGCTCCTGTAAGTTCAGGAAGTCAAGTTTCAAACCTTTAGACTATGGGTTGGAGGCCTCTGGGCTAGATGTTCCTGCAGCCACTGCCTCTGCACTCCGATAGACTGCCATCCTGGGCTGAGAATCCTGGGGCCTGATCGTGGCTGTAGCCGGTACTTCTGCCCTGGGCTTGTTCCTGCTCTGGCCTTTTGCTCACCCAGAGCTCTCCCAGTGCTCTCCCAGACCTGTGCTCTGGCTGGATTCCTCTGCTGTTCCAGTTGGTTTCGTCTGATGCCACGTGCCCAGTGCTCCTGTCCCCCTCTCAGTCTACTAGTGGCTTTTAACTCTCTCAAATCAGGTTAGATTAACTTTTTCAGATGTGTATGACAAAAATTGTGAGAGAGCTCTGGTAATTCCTTCCTTTCACAGCATCATCTTGGCTCTGCCCCCTCTGGATGCCTGCATAGAATGGGGTGCCAAGGGAAGGAAGCAGCACAGGCAGCTGTGTCAGACAGCCCTTGAAGTTCAAAGGTTTCAGGTTCTCTTCTCAATTTAGCAGCCTTCTGTAAGCATGTGCTGTAGAGTTCCGTAGATACATTTCTTACTTTGCCATTATCAGTAAATATCTTTACTTTGAGTTGATTGTGTAATCAGGCTTACTACTAAAGGTAAACACATATGTGAAGGCTGATAGGATATAGTTTTAGGTGTGTGGATCCACAAAGAATCTTTCTATAGCACCAAACCTGAAAGCTCAAGTAGGGAGGATGTGTATTGCAGAGAGAACAAATAGGTATTTATCTAGTTATATTAACTCTCCCATTAAATTGGAATTTCCTTGAGATCAGAAAACTGTGGCTCTGTGTGTGTATGTGTGTGTTTCTGGAACTAACACCATTTTTTACTTATAACATATCCTGAGTAAAAAAAAAAAAATATATATATATATATATATATATATATGTATACATATGTATATGTATATGTACACATATGTATACATACACACACGTAGATAGATCGGTAGATAGATAGATTTCCAGGATCTCTGTCTACTAATATTCTCTCTTTTTCCAAAGAGCTGTTTATTTGATTTGGTGACAGAGGATCTATATTTGAATCTTGGCTCAACCAATTACTTGCTGTGTAAATTTACTCAAATCATTTCTCTCTGGTCCTCAATTTCTTCACCTGGAAATTGAAGGAATTTGATGAGATTTTGTTTCAGGTTCCTTCTAGATCTATATCTAAGTATACAAAAGTAATTGTTTACCCACTGGATAAATGTTCATTGCCCTCTAATAATGACTGGTATCTAAATAACACTTAGAGGCTTTATATACATTGCCTTTTTTAAGCCTTACAACAGTGTCCTAAAGTAGGTGCTCTTGCCCCTTTTTATATGTGTAGAAACTGACATTCAGTTTCTCAGGTAGGACTTGAGCCCACTAACCCCTTTTAGAAGTAACAAAGAAATCTTGGAAGATGACTATATGGTACCTATTCACTGAGTCCTCAGCATTTTGCATTGCCAGGAGGTAGTTTATTCTATCTCTTCTACCTACTTGGGGTAACAATTCTTCCATTGTCATGATACCCTCATTCATCAAGTCTAATCCTCTATTCACCTTTATGAAAACTTTTCGCAGTAATCAGGGACCAACCCAATTTGGCGTACATTCAACGCTACCTATGTTACCATCTCCTTCCTCTTGGCACCAGTTGGCATCCTCATTGTTGAGTACCTTCCCTCTAAATGAAGATGAATCATACAGTTTTACAGCCTCTCATCAGGTGATCTTGCTGATAAGGTGGTTGCCAGGGAGTCGCTTTATATTCTTAAACTGGAGTGTGGTAAATGATATTCAAATTGGGCAGAAACTGTACTTTTATTACTTTGGTTCTATCCTGATTCTAACTTCTTACTTCCTTTTTCAGCCTGAAAAAGAAAACCTTTTAAAAGTGGTTATGAGAATATTTTGGGGAGACTAAATATTAGTGGGAAAGACTCAAAATTAGAGAGTGAAGTTTGTTGCCTTTTCAATTAATTTATCCCTTCCTAGTCCTGACCCCTTTCTAGGGTTAGAAGTGTTGCATTTACATTAATTTGTCTTCCATTTTACTTCCTTTTTCTGTAGGAGAAAAGAAAGACTTTAGGGCGTCTGACATAAAATTATTTAGTCATAAAGGTGGATGAATGAAGGCAAATAAAGGTCCACATTAATTTCCCATTTGGGCAGTGCAGTATTATTGGAAACAAAGAGTGGGGTGCAGAGCCAAGATGGAGACTGGAAAGCAGGGACTTCCTTAAGCTCTCCCCCAGATCCCTCCAAACACCTGTAGGAATGGCTCTGAACAAATTCTAGAGCTGCAGAACCCATGAAATAGGAGAGGGAAGCAGGGTTACAGCTCAGGACAGCCTGGAAAGTTGCTGGGAAGGGTCTATCACACAGAGCTGGGATCAGAACAGAACATAGCCCAGCATGGGCCTCACCAGGACCAATCAGACTGGGAGCAGAGCGAAACAGGCCGTAGGGCCCTGAATCAGCAAGTTGTGGCAGTTGCCAGACTTCTCAACCCAGAAATGACAAAGACAACAGAGAAGGTTAGTGGGAAAAGCTGCTGGGGCAGAGTGAAAGGAGTGTGTGGTCAGCCCCAGCCCTGGGGGCAGCAGAGGTGGTACAGCTCTGAGGCTGCTTCCGTAGCTACAGCTACAGTTGCTCCCTACCCCAGGCCCACATGGTGGGAGGAATGAAGAGGTGGATTAGAGGAGGAGTGCAAAGCCTGCTTTCCCCTTCCCGGTTCTGGGCCACAATCCTTATTGGCGCTTCTTGGGGGGAAGGAGCACTGGTGTGGCAGAGTTTGCTATGTAGAAGTAGCTCTGAAAACAGCACCATAGCCCCTCCAAGCTTGGGACAAAGTACTCTACTCTACAAGCAGTCATATCCCAACAAAAAGGTCAAGGGTCAAGTAGTTGGCTGGGAACATGAACAGGCAGTGAAAACAGTCTCAGATTCAGACTGAGACTTTGGAATCTTTTTTTTTTGGTGACAAAGAAGACCAAAGCATACAGCCAGAAGAAGTGAACAAAGTCAAAGAGCCTACATCAGAAGCCTCCAAGAAAAATATGACTTGGTCTCAGGCCATGGAAAAGCTTAGAAAGAATTTGGAAAAGCAAGTTAGAGAATTAGAGGAAAAATTGGGAAGAGAAATGAGAGTGATGTGAGAAAACCTTGAAAAACAAGTCAATGACTTGCTAAAAGAGACCCAAAAAATAATGAACAAAACACTCCTTAAAAAAATAGACTAACTCAAATGGCAAAAGAGCTGCAAAAAGCCAATGAAGAGAAGAATGCCTTGAAAGGCAGAATTAGCCAAGTGGAAAAGGAGGTCCAAAAGACCACTGAAGAAAATATGACCTTAAAAATAAGATTGGAGCAAGTGGAATCTAGTGACTTTATGAGAAATAAAGATATTATAAAGCAGAACCAAAGGAATGAAAAATGGAAGAGAATGTGAACTATCTCATTGGAAAAACCATTGACCTGGAAAATAAATCCAGGAGAGATAATTTAAAAATTATTGGAATACCTGAAATCCATGATCAAAAAAAGAGCATAGATATCATCTTTCAAGAAATTAGCAAGGAGAACTGCCCTGATATTCTAGAGTCAGAGGGTAAAATAGAAATTGAAAGAATCCTTGGATCACCTCCTGAAAAAGATCCCCAAAAGAAAACTCCTAGCAATGTTGTCTCAAAATTCCAGAGCTCCCAGATCAAGGAGAAAATACAGCAAGCAGCCAGAAAGAAACAATTTGAGTATTGTGGAAACACAATCAGGATAGCACAAGATCTAGCATCTTCTACAGTAAGGGATCGAAGGGCTTGGAATATGATATTCCAGAGGTCAATGGAGCTAGGATTAAAACCAAGAATCACCTACCCAGCAAAACTGAGTATCATGCTCCAAGGCAAAATATGGATTTTCCATAAAATAGAGGACTTTCAAGCTTTCTCAGTGAAAAGACCAGAGCTAAATAGAAAATTTGACTTTCGAACACAGGAATCAAGAGAAACATGAGACGGTAAACAAGAAAGAGAAATCACAAGGGACTTACTAAAGTTGAACTGTTTTGTTTACATTCCTACATGGAAAGATGATGTGTGTAATTCATGAGACCTCAGTATTAAGGTAGCTGAAGGGCATATACATACATACATATATATATATATATATATATATATATATATATATATATATATATATATATACATACAATATACATATACACACCTATATACATATATACTTATATGTATATACATGCATATGTACATATACACATATATGTATTGTATATATATGTATTGTATATATATGTGTGTATGCATGTATGTATGTGTGTATGCATGTATGTATGTGTGTGTATATATATGTGTGTGTGTGTGTGTGTGTATATATACACAGAGAGAGAGACAGAGAGAGAGAGAGAAAGACAGAGAGAGAGAGAGAGAGAGAGAGAGAGAGAGAGAGAGAGAGGGGCCACAGTGTGAGTTGAATATGAAGGGATGATATCTCAAAAAATAAAATCAAATTAAGAGATCAGAGAGGAATATATTGGGGTGGGGGGAGAAAGGGAGAGATAGAATGGGGTAAATTATCTCATATAAAAGTGGAAAGAAAAAGAAGTTCTGTTGGAAGAGAAGAGAGGGCAGGTGAGGGGGAATGAGTGAATCTTGCTTTCCTCAGATTTGACTTGAGGAGGGAATAATATACACTCTGAATTGGGTATCTTACCCCATAGGAAAGAAGGAGGAAGGGGATAAAAAAGAGGGGATGATAAGGGCAGATAGGGGGAGGAGGTAATCAAAAGCAAACATTTTCAAAAAAGGACATGGTTAAGGGAGAAAATTGAATAAAGTGGGACAGGATAGGAGGGAGCAAAATATAGTTAGTCTTTCACACCATGAGTATTGTGGAAGGGTTTTGTATAATGATACATGTGTGGCCTGTGTTGAATTGCTTGTCTTCTTAGGGAGGGTGGATGAGGAGGGAAGAGGGGAGAGAATTTTGACCTCAAAGTTTTAAAAGTGGATCCTCAAAAAAAGTTGTTTTGCATGCAACTGGGAAATAAGATATACGGGCAATGGGGCATAGAAATATATCTTGCCCTACAAGAAAGTAAGGGAAAAGGGGATGGGGTGGAGTGGGTTGACAGAAGGGAGGGCTGCCTGTGGAATGGGGCAATCAGAGTATATGATATGCCATCTTGGAGTGGGGCGGAGGGTAGAAATGGGGAGAAAATTTGCAATGCAAAATCTTATGGAAATCAATGCTGAAAACTAAAAATATCAAATAAATAATAAAATATGGAAAGAGTCCTAAGTTTGTATTCTGATCATCTGGGTTTCTAGCTCTGTCACCGTGTCAAAAAATCATTTGATCTTCATGTGACTCAATTTCTGTATCTGTAAAGAGGGGGTGTTGGACTAGATAGCCTATTACATCCCCCCAGCTCTAAATCTATGATCCCAGAGTTCTCTATCATCAGCTGGAACAATTTTGGTGCCCAAGGCATATTGCTTCCATGGACAAAGTATATTACTCCAAAAAGCTGCTAAGACTGACCCTAAAGGTAGGGAGAATTCCAGATAGGTCATTAGAGAATAGAAATGGAGGAGTTAATAATGGAGAGAAAGACTACTATATGGTAACTTCCTATTATAATTAATTATTTTTGCTAAGTAAGATCTAAGAATATAACAGAAAAGCAAAATGACTAAGACTGGAAGGGATGTGGGAAAAATGAGACACTAATGCACTGATGGTGAAGGTGTGAACTAGCCTGACCATTCTGGAGAACAGTTTGGAACTATGCCCAAAGGGTTATAAAACTGTGCATATCCTTTGACCTAGCAATACTACTACTAGATCTGTATCCCAGAGAGAGGGAGAGGCGGACCTATATGTAGAAAAATATTTATAGCAGCTCTTTTTATGGTGGGAAAATATTGGGAAATGAGGGGATATCCATCAATTGGGGAATAGCTGAACAGATTATTGTACGTGATTCTGATGGAATGCAATTGTGCTATATGAAATGATTAGCAGATTCCTTTCAGAAATACCTAGAAAGATTGACATGAGTTAATGCAAAGTGAAGTAAGCAGAATCAGGAGAGCATTGTATATAGTAACAGTGATACGTTAAGGATGATCAATTGTGAAAGACTGAGCTTCTCCCATCAGGACAATGACCCAAGACAATTCCAAAGGATGCATCATGAAAGATGCTATCTGCCTCCAGAGAGAGAGACAGAGAGAGAGACAGAGACAGGGAAAGACAGAGAGAGAGAGAGACAATGAGAGAAAGAGCTAGAGACCTCTTGAGTACAGATTAAAACACATGTTTTTTGTTTTCTTTTTTTTTTGCTTTATTTTTAGTGTGTATTTTTGCAACATGGTTAATATGGAAATAAAATATAAAAATAAGAGCTAAGCTCATTTGTTTATACCCTCTCTGTCTATAACTGTATATGCACACAAGTAGGTCTACGTAGCATACTTATGTGTATATTTATCCATACACAAATAATACACTAATTAGAGCAAATAATGAATCCCCTGAAGTGGTCTCATGTATTCATGTTTGGACTTCTAAAAATTTTAGCTTTATAAAATTAAACATGCATACATACATACATACATACACATACACACGCACACACACACACACACACACACCACACACACACACACACACACACTTGATACGGCAAATTGTTCCAGCTCAATCAAAACATACAACGAAGTTTCAAATAATGTGACTATTTCAGAGTTGTTCCCACTAATTTGACCTAACTGGTTATTTATGTATGTATATGTGTGTATATATGTATGCATATGTGTATATATATGTATATATGAGCATACATACATACATAATGTCCCCAAAATCTCATACTTTTAAACTTTAATAATTTCATAAGTATAAATGCTGCCAGTGTAGAAAGCATCATTTGAAATTTTCATTATTTATATTTCTTACACAATTATTTTATTTTTGTGAATTTTGAATAACATAAAAATAATTTAAGAAGACAGGGCACTCTATCCATTGTGAATATTACAGTTTCTGTATGTACCTGCATCTATCTCTATCTCTATGTATATTGAAATAGCAAAAATAAAGTATAGCTATACATTAAATTCCACCACCATGACAATGTTCCCCAAGCTCTTCCCAGCCCCAGATTCTAGGTACCTGGACAACCCATACTTCAGTGCTCTAAAGACAGCAAGGTCTGCCTCCCTGTGGTTCATATACTAACTTAAGAAACCACCATTATCGTTATCTATATTTTATTGTATTTTTATTTTATTTTGTTAAATATTTTCCTGGTTCAAGCTGTACTCAGGAGTGTTGTGGGCCAAATGCAGCCTATAGGCCATGTGTTTGACATTTCTCTACCAAAGCTATGTATAACAAAAAATGGTGATTGTGCTGAATTTGAATAAGAAACATATCACATTTTAAAATTGTAAATATTGAAGCTTTATTTTTTGTTTGAAGCATTTATGCTTCTGAAATTATTTTAGTTTAAAACTATAATGACTTTTGGGAAAATATATATTGGTATATAAATACACATATATGTTCATACACATATGTGTAAATACATGTATATGTGTATATATATGTATACACAAACACAAATATATGTGTATGTGTATATACACCTCTTCCCCAAGAAAAGTAAAAAAAAAAAGATCTTGAAAGTTTTAGGTTTTGATTTTTATTGTTTCACCTTCCTGTTGGATAATGAGAGGGATCAGTCAGCACTGAAGGATTTAAGCATCCATGGAGGGCAATCATTTTGTCATAGAGTTCAATGAGCAAATGAAACAATAAGGAACTGAGAATTGCCATGGAAGATAAAGTCCTATGAGTTATGAGAAAATGGAGTGTTTCTGATCCATGATTTGAAGAGGGAATGACTTGAAGATCTTAAGGGGATAGCTAGAGCTCCAGATTGAGCAAAGAACTTTAAATTTTAAATGGCAAGGAAGCCATTTTGAATATGAGAGAGATCATCACATTTCACTGCTTAGCTGATGAAATATGCTTTTGGGAAAATGGAGCCCTGGGAGGATATACTCTAAGACTGGACTCATTTCTGATTTCTTTTTTACTTCCAATTATGCTGTGCATGTTGCTTCAAGATTACTTTAAAGACTTAAAGTTAAGGGATGATTGGATTAGATTTAAGGGATGAGTAGGAGGATGATGAAGAAGAGGAGAATGAGGAGGATGAGGATGAGGATGATGATCATCATGATAGAGGCAGAGAGAAAATGAGAGGGAAAGAGATTCATGGTATGGCCCTTCCTAAAAAAGAGTTTAAATTTAGCATTCAGGGTAAAATATTAAATAAAGTTGCCAATGAAGATTTTATTTTATTAGCTTTAGCATTTATATCTCTGGGATGATCACACCATGTCCATACCATTTCCATTGTCTCACTAGAGGAGACATTATTTACAATTTTGTTTCCTGTTTTCATATAAAGCATTCCTTGTTTTAATTTTTTAATCTCATATGCCCTTCATAATAACTGTATGAGGTTGATACTAGTACTAATAATATTTCCATTTTACAGATGAAGAAACTAAGACTCAGAGAGGATAAATACCTTGTCCGTAACTCACAGTGAGAAGTGTTGAAGACAGGAGTTAAATCCAGTCTTTCCTGACTCTAAGTCCAACTTTCTATGATATATTGTAGTGAATCTAATAAACTGATCTCTGAGTATATGGAAGGTGGGCCCCCCCACCTGATTTTAATCAGTAAGGGAAATTGCTTTATAGAAACTCTCTCCACTTATGTAAATCAGCAACTCTCCTCTACTTTGTAGTCTTAAATTTACCTGGATCATGGAGAGGTTAAATACCTTTTAGATTATCACATAAGCTCGTGTAAGTCCAGAGGAAGGATTTGAATGGAGGTCTTTTTGACATAGAGAACATTTTGACGTGTTCTCAATGCCATACTGAATCTCTTCTAAATATAGTTCTTTGAAGCACCAAAAACCTTCCTTGTCACTTTAGAGTCCTTACTGATGAAAAAATGATAACTTCCAGAGTTGGCCTGTCCTCTTCACTTCCTTCCCATGTACCTTTGTGTTTGTGTCACTGATATTAGAGAATTGCTAGTTCTTATTATAAACAGGTTTTTCCTGCCCCTACAACAGCAATTGTTTTCTTTAACTAAAAGAGAGTTCCCTGGAGTCCTTGGAAATTCCAGTATTACTTTAAATTCACCTTTGCTTTTCTCTACAGCTAATGGGATAAGAGATGGCTACACACAGCTGTGTGGACATTCATCAAAATTGTCTTTTTGTAAGAGAAATTTCAGGCCAGGTTTCATTCATCCTGTTGCAGAGAGGCAGCATTTGTCAAGATTTTAAATGACTCCTCCTTCTAAATGCAATTTCTAGGTTCCAACCTAATCTACTTTCAGCAGCTATTAGAGTCATAAAGTACACAACCTTCCAAGTTCTCTCTTTCAAGGGGCTTGGAAATACCATAGAATAATAGAATTTCAGAGTTGGAAGGATAAGTAGGAGTCTCAACAAATGGCCACCTAGTCTTTGTTTGAATACCTCAAATGAGTGAGAACTCATTACTTTCTGACATGGTATGTTACATTAATGGATGGCCCCAGTTCTTGGAAAGGTATCTAAAATAAAGCATTAATTTTTCTTTTTGCAATCTTTTCCATTATCCTGTCTATTTTAAACTTCTGAGGTGAAACAGAAAGCTTTCCTGTCAGTCATAGAGACTCTTTTTCTCGTACGATGTGTCACTTCATTTAATTGAGGGTTTTTTCATGAAATATGATCTATGTCTTTCTTTTATTCCCAAATTAAGAGTGGTGTGTTTGTGTGTGTGTGTGTGTGTGTGTGTGTGTGTGTGTGTGTGTGTTTTATTTGGATCTAAGATATTTCATGAGAATGATGTTGGGATTTCTTCTTGAGTGGACAATGAGATATTTTTGGTATAACATAAATAAATATATCTAAATTGTATCTCTTGTTTATTGTTGGAATGTCTGACAGAACAGTAGACATAAGAAGACATTCTGGAAGCTGTCATTGAATACATTAGAAATGCTATCAACTGAAAGTGGATAGGTGTTGGGGTATGTTTGCTATAGAATGAATGTTATCATGATGTTTTTGTGAACCAAGAACATAAACTCTAGTCTATTTGTGGAATAATAATTTTAAAGAAATGTGGTTTTGAGGGGCTGGGATGCTTGTCAACGAGAAAACAAACTCTCCCTGAATGAAGGGTTTTCCTAGAGGATTTTGTTATGAGAAGGAATAAAAGTATTTAAGCTAAGGGGGAAGAAGAGGCATGAGCATGACTGTCATGTCAATTTAACTTCATTTATATTTCTGTTACAGGTGTGTGCTATGTGAAATAGTTAAGCAATCATCCCAAGCATCTTGACTATAATATCATACTGCTTCAGATACTCGAGGTCACTTTTGCTTTTTGTTATCCCTTGTGATCAACTTAATTCATCTTTATTACTTCATTTGTTATTTTCACCTTATAGATGACAATATTTATTGAAAAGTTCATGCAGACAACTTACTTTTTGTGCTTCTCATGCACAGCATCAGAACTGCTAGTTAGGACTCTGCAAATGAGCACAGCACCATCTAATGAGAAGAATATCAATGTTGTATCCACATTTTAGATACAGTGCTATATAAATCAAATGGATGAAGCCTATTGGGGCTTACCAAGGATGCACTATGAAAATCAGTGGCCTTAAAGTGAAATGCTTTATTAGCTATAAAGAATTTCAGAGAGATTGGGTTTGGATAGTCTATTTGTGTGTACATGTTCTCAATAAGACTGATTTCCTATTTGTATTTAGGGGGAATATTTATATATGTGCTCATCAGTTGTTTTATTGTTATGAAGTCGGCTTGAATGCTATCTATGTTAGATCACCATCAAATAGCTGAGACATATCTTATAACACATTTGTTTCTGTAGTCTGCAAATCTTAGTACTTTCTCCAATGAGGACAACTCCATTGTCTGTTTAGCACGCCCCTATCGTAGACAATATCTCAGTTAAAGCATGAATAATTGGAGGAAAAATTTATCCTTACCTTAACCCTAAGTAGCCTAACTGTGATTTAGTAGGTAGCACATGAGACCTAGAGTCAGGAATGATATTGGGAGTCTGCGTAGGACCTGCTCTGACACTTCTAAGTTATGTGACTCTTGGCAAGTCACTCAATCTTCTCTCAGACTGATTTTTTCTCAACATAAAATGAGAGAGCTGGACTCAATAGCCCCTAGGATCCTTCTCAACTCTGAAACTTCAACAGAAACCTCAAAGTTTTGATCAACTAGAAAGTGAATTGCGTATTTGAAATTGATTTCATAAGTAGTTAATTGACCAAGCTAAATTCCTACCTGTATCTTTCAAGTTGCCTGAGTTTGAAGTAGAAGACCAACAAGGAATACAAGTTATTCCTAAATGATCTGGAAGTGCAGAAAGTTGAATCATTTCGGACATATAAACACTAGTACAACAAATGACAAAACTGTGATTACTTTGGATAAGCAGTTGAACAGATTAATTAAACTGCTATTTAATAACAAAATGGAGACAGAGAATAAAATAGCCCAAGGGAATAAAAGTGTAAAAAAGTACAGTTTTAATTGATGCAAAAAACAAGGAAGAGAATAAAAAAAATCTTGCCCAATAGTCAATGTAATATAAAGGAAATAACTCCAATAAAATTCAGAAAGGTGATCAATGAAATACTCAGTCATGTCTTACAAAGACTAATGATGAATAATGTCTTCTACCTCTTGGCAGAGAGGTGATGGACTAGAGGGACAAAATGAGAGGTACATTCAGACAAGGCCAATATGATGGCTTGTTTTGTTTGACCATACTTATTTTTTTTTTAAAGTGAGGACTTCCATTAGTCACAAGCAGGCAAGAGTTAGAAGATAGTTATACAGATTTGAAAAGAAAAGAACATTGATAAATATTAAAATACACAGGTAAAAGCATAAAGCAATTCATAAGTAGAGACAAATTGGTACAATTGATATAGGTGCATTAAATTTAATATTCTATTCAAATGTTTAAATGGATCCATGATCTCATTGATTTAGCAATTGTTTTTGATGATGCAGATAATAATTTAGCCATATCTACCCATTTACCTTTAAATTTATCATACAGGATCCATCCACTCCATTTGCTGGAGGCCTCCCTCAATTTTCTCTTACATTGAAAGTACCCCAAAGATCAATTTCATTCTTTTTCATTTACATAAGAAATAATTGGCAATGAGAAATTAACTTTTATTTCTTAGTATTTTTGAAATCTATATTTTCAAATGGATTCATGCTCTCATTGATTAGGGAGTTGTTTTTGTAAAAATTTATTTATTTTCAATTTTTTACATTCACTTCCACAAGATTGTAAATTCCAAATTTCCTCCCCATCTCTCCTTTCCCCCCACCCTAAGACAGCAAGCATTCTGATTATCCCTTCCTCCAATCTGCCCTCCCTTCTATCAGGTCCCATTCTGTTATTTCCTTCTCTTCTACTTTCCTGTAGGGCAAGATAGATTTCTGTACCCCATTGCCTATATATCTTACTACCCAGTTGCATGTAAAAATACTTTTTAACATTCATTTCTAAAGCTTAGGGTTCCACATTTTCTCTCTTCCTCTCCTCCCCACCCACCACCACTGGGAAAGTAAGCAATTCCGTATAGATTATACATACATAGTCATGCATCTACATATATATACACACATATATGTATGTGTATATATATGTATATACATATGTACACACACATACATATATATGTATATACATATACATATATACATATATGTGTGTATACACACACACACACACACACACACACACACACACACATATATATATATATATATATATATATATATATATATATATATATATATATAGTTATATAGTTATATAGTCCATGCAACTACACTAGTACTAAGAAATGTCTGAGTTACCAATAACATCTTTCCATATAGGAATGTAAACAGTTCAACTTTAATAAGTCCCTTATGATTTCTCTTGCCTGTTTACCTTTTCATGTTTCTCTTAATTCTTGTATTTGAAAGTCAAATTTTCTGTTCAGCTTTGATGTTTTCACCAAGAATGCTTGAAAGTCCTCTATTTCATTAAATATTCATTTTACCCTGAAGGATTATACTTAATTTTGCTGGGTAGATGATTCTTGGTTTTAATCCTAGCTCCACTGACACTCTGGAATATCATATTCCAAGGCCTCCAGTCCCTTAATGTAGAAGTTGCTAGATCTTGTATTATTCTGATTATGTTTCCACAATACTCGCATTGTTTTTTTCTAGCTGCTTGCAATATTTTCTCCTTGACCTGAGAACTCTGGAATTTGGCTACATTATTCCTAGGAGTTTTCCTTTTGAGAACTCTTTCAGGAGGTTATCAATGGATTCTTTTAATTTCTATTTTACCCTCTGATTCTAGTGTCCTTCAGTGTGCATTCAGACTCCATATTTCTGTTTCTGGATGTGAATAGCATTTTTGATCATGAGTCTTTTGGAATTCTCTTGAATCATTTTATTGTTGAGAAGAGCTAAGTCTGTCATAGTTGTAACTTGCACAGTATTGCTGTTACTATATACAATGTCCTCTTGGTTCTGCTCACTTCACTCAGCATTAGTTCATGTTAAGTTTTATTTAGGTTTTTCTGAAATCTGCTTGTTCATCATTTCTTATAGCATAATATTCCCTCACATTCACATATCCCAACTTGTTCAATCATTCTTTAATTCAGCATTCCCCCAATTTCCAATTTTTTGCCACCACAAAAAGAGCTGCTACAAATATTGTGGCACGTGTAGTTCCCTTTCCCTTTTTATAATCTCTGATAAAGACCTAGTAGTAGTACTGCTGGATCAAAAGGTATGCACAGTTTGATAGCCCTTTGGGAATAGTTCCAAATTGCTCTCCAGAATGGTTGGATCAGTTTACAACTCCACCAATAGGGCATTAGTGTCCCAATTTTCCCACATATTCTCCAGCATTTGTAAATTTCCTTTCCTGTCATATTAGCCAATCTGATAGGTGTGAGGTGGTACCTTAAGAGATGGGTTTTTTTTGCATTTCTCTAATCAATAATGGTTTAGAGCACTTCTCCATATGACTATATATAGCTTTAATTTCTTCATCTGAAAACTTCCTGTTCATATCATTTGACCATTTGTCAATTGGGGAATGGCTCATATTCTTATGAATTTGACTAGTTAGTTCTTTCTATATATATGATAAATGAGGCCTTTATCAGAGACACTTTCTGGAAAGGTTTTTTTTCGTAATTTTTGCTTTCCTTTTAATCTTGGTTACATTGGTTTTGTGTAAAAAGTTTTTTTTTAATTTAATGCAACCAAAATTATCCATTTTGCATTTCATAATGTTCTTTATCTCTTGTTTTGTCATAAATTATTCCCTTCTCCATAGGTCTTTCAGTTAAACTATTTTTTGCTCTCATTTGCTTATGATATCAAACTTTTTATCTAAATCATTTATACAGTTTGACCTTATCATGGCATAAGGTATAACATGTTGCTATATGCTTAGGTTCTGCCATATTATTTTCCAGTTTTCCCCAGAAGTTTTTGTCAAATAGTGAGTTCTTACTGTAGTCTTTCATTTTATCAAACAGTAGACCACTATAGTCATTTATTACTGTCTTGTGTATCTAATCTATTCCACTGATCCATCACTCCATTTCTTAGACAGTACTAAATAGTTTTTATAATTACTGCTTTATAAAATTGTTTTAGATTAAGTATGGCTAGGTAGCCTTACAAATTTGAATCGTTTTCTTAAATAATGTGAATATGAGAGAAATTTTATTAGATAATTGTAATAGAAATATCTTTCCCCTCAGCTATTTGTTTCCATTTTAATTTTAACTATTTTTGTTTGTGGGAAATCTTTAGTTTTTTGCATAATCAAAATTATTCATTTCATTTTCCATGATCTACTTGGTTGCTTATTTTGTTATGAATTTTTACCCTATCCATAAATCTCAAAGGCAATTTCTTCCTTGCTCTTCTAATTTGCTTGCGGTGTCACTTTTTATGTTTAATTAATGTGTCCATTTTGGATTCTGTTTGGAATATAGTTTGAGATGTTGAAATATACCTAATTTCTGCCAGTCTGCCTTCCAGATTTTCCAGTGCTTTATTTTTAATTTAATTTTACTTTTTCTGTGAAATAGTGAGCCCCTACCCTATTCACTGTTGTAAAGGCAATCAATGAATGGAAAGATCTTTCCTGCCCATTTGAATGGGCTTCAGGGGTGGGGCTCTCATGATCCTGGGGGGGAGTGGCTAGGAGTGGAGCCAATGGTAGGTGCCTGAGTTCCGGTCCACGTGATGACATGAAGCGTGTGGTGGGCGGAGCTTGCTGAACGGTTGGAGCAGACCTAAGAGGCAGTTGGTGAGGCAGTTGGTGAGAGCAGTTAAGAGCCGAAGGAGAGAGGAAGCAGTCAGCTAGCTGGAACACAGTTTGGAGATTGCGGTGGAAGTGGCAGCAATGGCGGCAGGCGCTATAAAAAAGCAGGACTGACCCTCGTGGAGACTGGAGAGTGCTGAGCAGGGGCTTGAGGCCAGTGGGTGGTCTTCTTGCTGGAGGGCCCTGGCACTAGGGATGGGGGAAGCACCAGTATGGCTTGGCTTGCTACCGTAATGTTTTTCGTGGAACTCCTGGTCGCTATTGTGAGATGGTCATACTGGTTTTGGAAAGTTCTTGCCAGGATGTCGAATTGGGGATACTGGTCCGTGGGTCTTCCACTTTTGAGTTTCAATAAATGCTTTAACTCCTTTGCCTTCTACTTAGAGAATTCCTTATATCCTACAATTCTGGGCCATTCAGGCATATTCATGGTTATCTTTGAAGTCATGAATTCTGCCTTAATGATATAACTGGGGACTTTGAGTTTATAGAACATTATGCTACTGTGTTCATTTACTTCTCTATATCATATAATATGTTCCTATAATCTATTTGTCTCTCTCTTTCTCTCTCTGTTTCTTTCCTTTTTTTAAAGGATTGAATCTTTTATAGGATTTCTGCTTTGTAGTATAGTGTGAGATACAGTAGAGATAAGCCCCCTTCTTTCCCACTTCTTTTTTTTTTCTTGAACTTTTTTACTCTTTTTTCCTTTCTGTGGATTTTATTATTAATTTTTCTACCTTTGTAAAACAATCTTTTGGTAGTTGTAATAAACATTTAAAGAAATTCAAAATCTTTTCAAGATTTTAATACCCATCTTTCCTTCTACTTTTCATATTCTCTCTGTTGATTTATCTGTTTTGTTCCAGTTTTTTAATTTGATTTTCTTTCTCTTGAAATCATTTGTGGTTTTAGTCTTTTCCTTATATTTCTTTCCCACTCACTTTCTGAATACTCCCTCTTTATTAGTAGGTACTCTCTTGGAGTTCAACTGCAAAGCTTCCTCAATCTCATCCCATGTTTGAATGTTTACTTTCATAGCCATGAATCCCCACCCTGAATACATACATTGTGGAAAGACTAATCCCTTTAACTTTTAGGGCCCAGTAAAAAAAAATCACACTTTTCTACATTTCAGTTCTTTCCTCGATTCTCATTGTTTTTTTCTATCACTAGACTGAATCAACTTCTGCTGCATTTTGCAGGACTGGAAGAGAGTGGCAGATGTTCTTAGCAATGTCTTAATAACACTGAGGTTCCTTCATCTTGGGACCACCTAAGGCATAAAGAAGTCTGATCATTTCTTCTTCCTCTTCAAGAGTCTGGACAGAATCAACATCTATTAATTATCAAAAGGGGGTGAGGAATGGGCAGGGTGATGTAATAAGGTAAGGCAGAATATATGTAGCAGAAGGAGTTTGTGGTAGCTTGTCCATTTCTTCCTCACATGGACTTGGGTGAGGAGAGTTGCTGATTAAGAACTTTAAGGATTAGTATTCTCAAGTTCAGTTCATGAAGTTGTCACATTGTTGAAGTTCTTGCTTTTGTCCTAGAACCTCAATTGTTCCATCACTGATGAATAATTCTGATGAATAATATATATCCATACACATAAATATATTGGGTTTAGAGTAAAGAAAGACCTGGTTTTGAATTGCACCACTAGTACCTGTAAACTAAGTATCAAATAATCAAATTCCTAATTTATGTAATGTGAATAACAATACTGATAATAATCGTAATCATAGCTCAGAGCACATAAAGTCCTTTCTAAATCTTAAACACAGAAAAATAAGCTATTATTATTAAGGGATCCCAGGATACAACTTTAGAGATGGAAAGTTCCTTAGAGAATATTTCAATCCCCTAATTCAATCCCCTAATTTTAAATATGAAGGAATGGAAGCACAGAAAATTTGAGACTATTGAATGTCACATAGGTAGTAAGTGTAGAGGCAGAATTTGAGCTGAGTTCCCCATACTCTTAATATTGTGTAACAGCAGTGTTGTTAGCAGCTGCTGTGGAGGTGAAAGACCAACAACAAAAGAACACAGGAGGGCTGCTAGCACAGGTGTTTTGGTCTTCTTTTCTAAGGAAAGTAACTTTTAGAGGTTAACAATCTCACTTTAATTTAACATATATATATCATTCACTTAGGTCGGGGGGGGGGGGAAGACAGTACCCTGAGCTTTAGAGTAAATACAAACAGAAATTACAAACAGATCAACAGACAAACTTTTATCTGTCTGACCAAATCACACTACATACATAGTTACTAGAGAGAATCACCAACATCTGGGTTTTCAAAGCTGGGTGGGGGAACTGCTTCAACATGTACCCAGAGTTTTGTCACCAACACTCTTTCAATGAGTGTGCCCTCAAAAGTAAAATGCAAACCTCTGAGTTTATCGACACTTCTTCAGGGTCAAAGGGCATCACAACCATGGGACTCAAACCCATGTGAACTAGGCCTTCCCTGGACTGACATAAGCATGTCATTGGAGAATCCCCATTCAATCAGATTCCTTAGTGCTGAGAAGCACTTCAAAACAAAGACAACAAAAAGTCCACTTTGCTTGCCATTACATTTGAAAGGCGAGACTCATCAAAGATACTTGATGGCCTTAGCATTCCAAAAGAGAAGAATAGCAAAAAAAATCTTACCCTAATTACCATAACATATAGTATCTTCTCCACTATGCCACATGGTTTTGATGGAATAACAACCCCACATTAGCAGAGTTAATTGTTTTGTTAGGTTAGCATCATTCAGATAAGTGACTCATAATTTATCTCTTCCAAATGAGCACTTCAGGGGTACCTTTGACCACATATCCTTTCCAGTCAGGGAAGCTAGATAGCACAATGTATAATGTACCAGGCCTGGAATCAAGAAGAGCTGGGTTCAAATATGGTCTTAGACACTTACTAGCTGTGTGACCCTGGACAAATCACTTAACCCTGTTTGCCTCAATTTCCTCATTTGTAAAAGGAAATGGCAATCCAGTATTTTTGCTAAGAAAATCCCTAATGGAGTCACGAAGAGTCAAACATGACTGAACAACAATACCATGAACCCCAAATAGATCTTCTGGTGTAGACAGCAGCTTTATTTTTAATGAAAGCCAGAATTACCGATTCTGTTTTATATAAAACCAAACTGACAGAAAGCAATTTGATAATTTGCCCAAAATTATATAATTAGGATCCAAAGTGTGAATATAGCATGAGAGACTTGCCTCTCTCCAACCAGATCAGAATATATACCCAATGACTAACCTTAAAGCTACACTTACACAGTAAATACTTGATGAGGGGAACTGTTGATTACTTAAATGTTAAATATTATGCTATGGAGAATGCAAACTCCCATTTCCTCTGTCCTCTCCTTATATTCAACTCAGAACTTATATTTAACTCATAACTAACTTCATCTTCAGTTTGACCCTTGACAAAAGTCATCAATTTGAAATATTGCTGTCAATCTTATTTTGATAGCACTCCCCTTCCACCACTGTAAGGTGGAGAAAGAGTCTAAACTTAACCGATATAATATGCAGTGTCTGGTTTAGGATTGATTGAAAAAGAATGGGGATGTTTATTGTATCCCATATTTTCCAGGCAAATTCTCATTTAGAAGTCTGCGCACTGGCTACTAGGCATTTCCACTGGTACAAAAAAAAGGTGTTTCGAGTTTTTTCTTTTTCTTTTATTTTCTTTTTTGTCATAGGGGAAGTGATTTTAAAGTGACTTGATAGCTAAGTGTCAAGTGTCTGCTTAGTTAACCTAAGGGAATTTAGAATAGAATTTTCCCCCCCATGTTTCTAAGGAACCACAGCTGTTTCTCATTAACCATCAGATTGTGACATACACTCACATATAAAGCAGGAATTAGAAAAAAAATGGCTGTAAAATAATGTAATTTATTCTTGATAATGTAAAGGTAAAGAATCCATCCTATGGTCTTGTACACTATAAATTTAATGCATTTTGTAATATACATCATTGATATCAGCCATGTTTGCTCAAATAGTTTTGCTGTCCTTTATTTACTCTGCAAGAGGTCCTTGACATTTTTCATTTTTCTTCCCTTTGGTGTAGCACTAATGTGATTTTTTATGCTTTTTAATCTCTGCTTCAGCTCTGTCAATATTTGAAGTTTTCTTAAGGGAAAGAACTCCAAAGGAGGGTCAACAAACATAAATACTCCCTCCGGAAGGTAAATAGCAATTATTTCATTAAATGCACGAATCAGTAAGCAGTCTTTACATAAGGGCTTTTTAAAAATACCTATAAAATCAAGACAAGACTTTTTTCCCCTTTTGGTAATAAACATTTTTGATTTTCTTATTCACTGATAGGAGGTTCCTTAAAAAAATAAAGTTTCTCAAAACATTTACAGGGGAAAAAAGGAATAAAAGTAAATTTATACCATTTGCAACTAAAATAGCAGCATTCAAGTTTCTAGAGAAGACAAGCTCTTCCATATAAATTCCAGATAAATATTTTTAAAAGTTTCCTGAAAACTTAAAAGGGAAAAAAAGAAAGCTCTTCTATTCAGTGAAGAATTACACGAAAAGATCAATGGAATCTGATGTAGGGATAGCAAACCTGCAGAGCTATAAAGAAAAGTAACATGAGCTATCGCAAACTATCCAGGAACTAAACAGTAAAGGCACAACCTAATATGGGCTCTAGTAATAATGGACTTACGGCCAAATCCTAGCTCTGACCTGTCAGAAATTGAGATAGAATTATACACTGTAAGTCACTATGACAGGAGACAGAGACAATCCATCCCAATGGATTCTGCCTTCAGAAAATGATGGCACCAAATGCCAATTATAAATTTTATAAAGAGACCTCGAACCATCCAAAGCTAGAACCCACATTGCATATTGAGGAGTCTAAGACAAAAGATGATGAGTGAGGCAGAGTGGGGCCTAATACTATTCACCCCATCTGGATAAGCAGTGCTAGTGACTTTCAAACACACGAATCAAGAGAAGCATGAAAAGGTAATCAAGAAAAAGAAATCGCAAGGGACTTACTAAAGTTGAACTGTTTTGTTTACATTCCTACATGGAAAGATGATGTGTATGATTCATGAGACCTCAATATTAGGGTAGTTGAAGGGAATATGCATATATGTGTGTGTGTGTGTGTGTGTATGTATATATATGGGTGTACGTGTATATATATTTATGTGTGTATATATATATGTATATATATATATATAGAGAGAGAGAGAGAGAGAGAGAGAGAGACAGAGAGAGAGAGAGAGAGAGAGAGAGAGACAGAGAGAGAGAGAGAGAGAGAGAGAGAGAGAGAGAGAGAAAGGGCACAGGGTGAGTTGATGATGAAGGGATGATATCTAAAAGAAATAAAATCAAATTAAGGGATGAGAGAGGAATATATTGCGAGAGGGAAAAAGGGAGAGATAGAATGGGGTAAATTATGTTGCATAAAAGTGGCAAGAAAAAGCAGTTCTGTAGGAAGAGAAGAGAAGGGAGGTGAGGGGGAATGAGTGAATCTTGCTCTCATCATATTTGACCTGAGGAGAGAATACCATACACACTCAATTGGCTATCTTACCCCACAGGAAAGAAGGAGGGAGAAGACAAAAAAGGGGGGATGATAGAAGGGAGGGCAGATCAGGGGAGGAGGTAATCAAAAGCAAACACTTTCGAAAAGGGACAGGGTCAAGGGAGAAAATTGGATAAAGGGGGATAGGTTAGGAAGGAGCAAAATATAGTTAGTCTTTCACAACATGAGTATTCTGGAAGGGTTATGCATAATGATACGCACGTGGCCTATGTTGAATTGCTTGCCTTCTTAGGGAGGGTGGGTGGAAAGGGAAGAGGGGAGAGAACTTGGAACTCAAAGTTTTAAAAACAGATGTTCAAAAACAACAACAAAAAAAGTTGTTGCATGCAACTAGAAAATAAGATACACAGGCAATGGGGCATAGAAATTTATCTTGCCCTACAAGAAAGGAAGGGAAAAGGGGATGGGAGGGGAGTGGAGTGACAGAAGGGAAGGCTGACTGGGGAACGGGGCAACCAGAATATACACCATCTTGGAGTGTGGGGGAGGGTAGAAATGGGGAGAAAATTTGTAATTCAAACTCTTGTGAAAATCAATGCTGAAAACTAAATATATTAAATAAATTAAATCAAAAAAAGAAATTAAGTTATTATAAAACAGAACCAAAGGGATGAAAAAATGGAAGACAATGTGAAATATCTCATTGGAAAAACCACTGACCTAGAAAAGAGATCCAGGAGAGATAATTTAAAAATTATTGAACTACCTGAAAGCCATGATCAAAAAAAGAGCCTAGACATCATCTTTCAAGAAATTATCAAGGAGAGGGGGCAGAGCCAAGATGGTGACTGGAAAGCAGGGACATGCATGAGCTCCCTGGCATGTCCCTCCAAAAACCTACAAAAAGTGACTCTGAACAAATTCTAGAACCACAGAACCTACAAAATAGCAGAGGG
Source organism: Trichosurus vulpecula (assembly GCF_011100635.1). Classification (NCBI taxonomy): domain Eukaryota; kingdom Metazoa; phylum Chordata; class Mammalia; order Diprotodontia; family Phalangeridae; genus Trichosurus; species Trichosurus vulpecula. The sequence goes on along the minus strand of NC_050576.1, from coordinate 205,360,499 downwards.
AAGCATGGCTCCAGCCTAGGACAGCCTAGATGGTCACTGGGTGAGGTCTATCACGCATGGAACTGGGAGCAGAGGAGAGCAGAGCCCAGTGTGGGAAGTGGCAGGACCAAGCAGACCAGGAGCTGGGCGGAACAGGCCCTAGCGCCCTGAATCAGTGAGCTGTGGCAGTTACCAGACTTCTCAACCCACAAACACCAAAGACAACAGAGAAGGTTAGTGGGAAAAGCTGCAGGGAATGAAAGGAGTTCATGGTTCAGGCACCGCCCCAAGGGCAGTGGAGGTGGTGCAGCTACAGAACTACACCTGCAGTTGCTTCAGTCCCCAGGCCCACCTGGTGGGAGGAATTCAGTGGCAGATCAGAGCAGGAATGCAGAGCCTGCTTAAGATCTGAGTCAGGTCCAGGTTGGCGGTTCTTGGGGAAGGAAGACTGCTGGTGTGGCAGAGCTGGCTGTATAGAAATAGCTCTGAAAAAAAAATAGCACATCCCTTCAAGCTTGGAACAATGTACTCTTTACTCTACAAGCAGTCATACCCAAACGAAAAACTCAAGGGTCAAGTAAGTTGGCTGGGAACATGGCCAGGCAGTGAAAACGCACCCAGATTCAGTCTCAGACTTTGGAATCTTTATTTGGTGATAAAGAAGACCAAAACATACAGCCAGAAGGAGTCAACATAGCCAAAGAGCCTACAACAAAAGCCTCCAAGAAAAACATGAACTGATCTCAGGCCATGGAAGAGCTCAAAAAGGATTTGGAAAAGCAAGTTAGAGAAGTAGAGGAAAAATTGGGAAGAGAAATGGGAAGGATGCAAGAAAACCACAAAAAACAAGTCAATGACTTGCTAAAGGAGACCCAAAAAATACTGAAAAAAATACTGAAGAAAAAAAATACTGAAAAAATAGACTAACTCAAATGGCAGACAAGCTCCAAAAAACCAATGAGGAAAAGAATGCCTTGAAAGGCAGAATTACCCAAATGGAAAAGGCTGTCCAAAAGACCACTCAACAAAATACTGCCTTAAAAATTAGATTGGAGCAAGTGGAAGCTAGTGACTTGATGAGAAATCAAGATATTATAAAACAGAATCAAAGGAATGAAAAAGTGGAAGAAAATGTGAAATATCTCATTGGAAAAACCACAGACCTGGAAAATAGATCCACAAGGGATAATTTAAAAATTATTGGTTTACCTGAAAGCCATGATCAAAAAAAGAGGCTAGATATCCTCTTTCAAGAAATTATCAAGGAGAATTGCCCTGATATTCTTGAGCCAGAGGGTAAAATAGAAATTGAAAGAATCCACCGATCACCTCCTCAAATAGATCCCCAAAAGAAAACTCCTAGGAATATTGTGGCCAAATTCCAGAGCTCCAGGAGGAAGGAGAAAATACTACAAGCAGTCAGAAAGATCTAGCAGTGTCTACATTAAGGGATTGAAGGGTTTGGAATATGATATGCTGGAGGTCAATGGAACTAGGATTAAAAGCAAGAATCACCTACCCAGCAAAATCATGTTCCAAGGCAAAATATGGATTTTCCATAACATAGAGGACTTTCAAGCTTTCTGAGTGAAAAAACCAGAGCTGAATAGAAAATTTGACTTTCAAACACAAGAATCAAGAGAAGCATGAAAAGGTAAACAAGAAAAAGAAGTCACAAGGCACTTAATAAAGTTGAACTGTTTTGTTTACATTCCTACATGGAAAGATGATGTGTATGATTCATGAGACCTCAGTATTAGGGTAGCTGAAGGAAATATGCATATGTAATATGCATGTGTATATATATATATATATGTGTGTGTGTGTGTGTGTGTGTGTGTGTGTGTGTGTGTGTGTGTGTATGTATATATGTATGTGTATATATGTGTGTGTGTATATACATATACATATACATATATATACACATATACATATATATATATATACAGAGGGCACAGGTTGAATTGAATATGAAGGGATGATATCAAAAAAATAAAATTAAATTAAGGTATAAGAGAGGAATATATTGAGAGAGGGAGAAAGGAAGAGATAGAATGGGGTAAATTATCTCACATAAAAGTGGCACGAAAAAGAAGTTCTGTAGGAAGAGGAGGGGGGCAGGTGAGGGGGAA